>NC_044919.1:27072686-27109347 GCF_003576645.1 Ipomoea triloba | reverse complement strand
GTGTTTTTTTTTTTTTTTTTTTGGTGCACAATGTGTACATTGCTGTGTTTTTCTTATTATTTTTGTACCTTTGAAAGAGAAATGGTATGACATTTTCCATAAATAAATAAATAAACCAAAACCACAAATTTACAATACCTTTATCTTGGGTATAAGGGCAGGCCCCCCATATGCAAGGGCTGTGTAGAGCTGCACAAGTGTAGCACCAGCTCGTATTTTCTTGTATGCATCTTCACCGCTGAAATTGTATTTTCCATCCAAGAATCAAATGACTAATAAATAGATTCACAATCAACAAATATATGAAAACTCAGGAACAGGAATTACCTGCTAATACCTCCACAACCAATTAAAGGAATCCTCCCCTGGTTAGAATAAAAATATTCATGTTATCTACGCATCAGATTAAACAAAGGGAAACGCTTTATAATATATCAAGTTTACATGTGCAAATTCAAAAACATAGCCAAGTAACTGAAGCAAGAGCAATTCACAACCCATAGAAAGATGGGACTTTCTATAGGCAATCTGCTACAAACAGAATAGTAACTTTGTGTGATTTTTCATTTTTATTTTATTTTTTAAGAGATCGATTTATGTTTTTTTTTTGGTGTACCCAAGGTTTCCACCGTCAGACAGAGTGACTAATCCCCTCACTGAATTGTAGGCACCTCTTTTGAGTGGGACAGCTGGCCTGGAGATTTAAGGTTACTCCATACCCAAAGCCAAGGATCAAACCCTTGACCTTTGGTTAAGGATGTGATAATGTAAAAATAAAAATATTAACAGACTGCATGAGAGACTGGACACTTTGTAGTAATATTTGAGAAGTCTAAATTAAGCAAACGAACTTAAGATAGCAGTGTGGAATTTACCAAAAAAGGAAAATGTAACTATACTACAATTGCGGGAGACTAAATTAATATTTCGAAGAATCTAGAGTTTGATTCAACAAGAGCAACACCCAAATAGATTGATTCTATAAGACAACAGTTGACAATAACTACAAAGATGCAGTTAGAAGAAATTAAGAAAAAGTTATCTAAAGAAATAAGCAGCAGACCTTTGTAAGAATATACATCTCTTTGAGGATATTTGTGGACAGCTCATAAAGCGGCTTACCACTCAAGCCACCAGATTCTTGAGCCACGGGGTTTTTACTCACAGTTTCAGGTCTTTGGATGGTTGTATTTGATATAATCTACAGGCATTGACAAAACACACAATGATGCTTAAGAATGTTTATCCATATCTGCACATGCAATGACATGCAACTTATACTATTTAAAATTATAAATACAATAAAACATTGTCTTATAATGTCCAGTTTTTTAATACAAATGATGACTATATCATTCATAAAAGATAATGGAAATGATGAACACACAACCAATCAATGACAATAATTCTTAATCCATAGTTGGCATTCATTTACAATGTATGAACAACTTTCACTATGTTAAATCAATGTCTTCCCCCTGCTATTATAAGACTAGAAAAATAAGTCAAAACATTAGTACCACCAAGGCCAATGGCTCAATGCATTACTGGTCTTCTCAAGAAATTTAATGATCTTCACATCTTAAATGAAAGGCTACACGATTTGTATTGTTTTTTGGTCTAAATTGCTCAGTACTCTAAGCCCAAGAAAGTAGTACACAAGAACTTTAAGACTGCCCAACCACATGTTAATGTTCGAGTTAAGAGCGACCTCATCCTGTTACCACCCATGTCTCTTCTAGATCAATGACAACAAGTGACCAGTTTTCCCCAATGAACACTTAGAGATCTACCACATTTATTGACAGCCTAGTCAGCTCTGCTTAACTATTATTTGGTGCAGATCCATTTATCTCATGGGATGATAGAACAAAAAGACTGCAAAACTTATGTCAGAGGATGCTACCATTTAGGAGCCATTGACAATTTGTATCAAGACCAAGAATTAGGGCAGTCATGACTTCAACACATGGTATTGGGATAAATGAGCCCACATTGATTTGTACCTTTGAAAGAGAAATGGTAAATCAAAAATGTATTTTGCCCTGTTTTCCTTGTTTAAGCTTCTAAGGAGGAGATTTTTGGCATCAATCCAGTTGAAATTTCCCAACCAAACACTTCAATGCTAGGGAAATTTGAACAAGTTATGACATTAGGTCAGATGTGCAAGGGAAGTAAAAAAGGCCCAAGAGATCAGAAAATTGAGAAGGCTGGTGACACCACACCTACCAATAGTGGCACAGAAATTTCAGAGCCACAATCCAGTAAAATAAAAATTAATAAACAAACAAACCTCAATTGTAGCTGATACAGTAGGGAATCTAAATTTTCCCCAATTTCTGAATAGCTTTAGCTCTAGAAAAGCCCTTGAACTTGATCCAGCAAGAAGAATTGTTCAAGTTACTCTCCTTTGACAAGAGAATAGCCAGCAACGAAGGAAACAGGGAAAATAAAAACCTACAAGCAGCACTAACCAAACCAACATTAATTAAAAGATAGGATGCTGGAACTAGGAAGGGTGATTACAGCACAGATGAAGGTGGCAAACATCAACCAAGACAGCTTATGATTCTAGAACATGGAAGATTTGCTGAAGAGATGAGAATAGCCAAATTATAGAATCGACAGAGGATTGAATAGAGAAAATTTTTGGAAAACTTTGGAAGTCTCTTTTGGTTGGACAATGAAAGGGCTAAACAATTGATAACAAGGAATTAGTCAAGGTGGCAAGAAAGAATTGACAAGAATATTGGTTATAGCAAGAGAAAGAGAGGCAGAATATAAGCATCAAAGGGAAATGAGATTTGAAAGACACTATTAAATAGGGAAATAGAAGAAGCATCATCAATGACATCAAACTTAAAGGAGGCAAAAGAAACAAGAAGCCTGGGAAAGAATCTGCTTTATTTATGCTAATGCATTTATTGGTTGTGTTTGACAGTTTGAGGGATCAACATCATGTCATCATTTGTAGTTAATCTATGTACTGTGGTTGCACCCTCTTTGGTGCTTTCAATAAAAACTTGGTGGCTATACGTCTATAGGAAAATTGAAACCTAGTAGAACCAAAAGACAGTGGATTGGAAACCCAATAGAGTCGGACACAAAATTTCCATCATATTTATAACCTTCGACTTTTTTTTTTTAATCTTGGATATGCAACTTAATAGGGTCTTTTTTGCTTATACAACTACTGTAGTCAGAGAGCCATTTCTCTCTCCTCTCATATCTGTGCACAACTCCTATCCTAAGGAGTTTACTTTTGATAGGTGTCTTAAAGAATTGTTTCTTAACACAGTCTACCATTTCTACATAGCATGGATAACTGCATGATACCTCATCAGCAAAATATAGATCCTTTGTCTCCTATGGGTTGCTTATATGCACCTGCCATTATCAGCCATTTTGTTGCACACTACATAAAGTTCGCTAAATTCTTTCCTTCATAGCATCTCAGTCCCATAGAAATATCATTCCATCCTAAAGTCATAACTCCTCAAACAAATGCTTTAATAGTCTTATAATATTAGTCTCTTGCAAACCAACGCAAACAGTTTTGCTCAAGAAGAAGAAGAAAATGAACTAAGTGTTTAATGTTCAGAGCTAAAGAAACAGCATAAATTTTCAGAAAAAGTACCAATCCATCCACACGGAGAGCAAGAGCAACCTGCAAAGATAGAGAAAAGAAATCAGTATCATAGGTGTGACGTGTCATAGAAGAAAGCATGTCAACAATAAATATGCACATACTGCTGCAATATCTTCTAGGTCTTGCATAGACAAGTCTGGAGCAATTTTCACAAGCAATGGAGGTGGGCCTTCTTCACCCCACTGCATTTCATCACGAGCTGCTTGTACCTAAATTGGTGGCAGAAATATTAATTCCTCAAATTTTTAACTAACTCTTAAATCCACAACACTAGATGACATTTCAGAACAATGCAAAGAAAGGAAAGTAATAAAGTTATCAACCTTCTTGACAAGATCCTTTAACTGTTTTCTTCCCTGGAGTTGGCGTAGTCCAGGAGTATTTGGTGATGAGATGTTAATAACCTAAAACAAGCTCACCATCAAAAGAAAGCATGAATAATAGATTAAGTGTGTGTAATAGTGAATAATCTAAGGAACCCCAACATGTCAAGGAGTAATGTGACATGTCAAGGAAAAATCTAATGTCAGCAGAGGTGTCAGGGAGAAAAGTTAATCAGGCATCCATGATGTATTTGCAGTTGTGCCACACTGCCACCAACAGTAAGAAGTGTGACCTTTGTCTAGTGTATAATAGATATATGAAGGAACCCATAATAAAAGAGGAAATTAAAGGAAAATTCATATTTTTTAGAAATCTACCAGATAGTCAGCATACTGGGATAATGTATGAACTCCTTGCACATAATCCGCTGCAGCATCTTCAGTAGTCTTATTCTTTCCCAGGTTAACACCCAGAATTCCAGGACCAGCTTTTCCTCCCTGCTTGACTTCATCCCCTGCTGGAGACGAAGTGCTGGAAGTTTCCAACTTTCTCTTACCATGCTGAGCACCTAACCGCTTGGCAACAGCGACAATTCCTTCGCTATTGAAGCCACACCTATTTATTATAGCACTGCAAGCAAATTGAAGCACATAAAGATCTGAATCATAAATAAAAACCATTCAGGTATGTAGAAGAAATTCACTTTGTAGAACAAATGATCAACTGAATTTATTCCAGTTCACTGACTACAGTTAGTTATAAATAGAAGTGAACTTTTTTTTACCCTTCCTCTCTCAGTCTGAATATACGAGGCTTTGGATTGCCATCTTGAGGAATGGGTGTCACTGAGCCAACCTCCACAAATCCAAAACCTAATCCAAGTAAGCCTTCAACAGCCTCAGCATTCTTGTCAAAACCAGCAGCAAGGCCTAAAGGATTTGAGAACCTTCTGCCCCAAACTTCAAGGCCTAATATAGTAGGATCTGGTCTCTTCTCCCTTGGAACCCACCCACGAGAAGCAGCTGAAACAGCCAATCTGTGGGCTACCTCTGGATCCAGAAGTGCAAAAAACGGATTTACAAGTTTTGTTGCTGAGAATAGCCAGCCACTGCACAAGAGTTTTCAAGACAAGATAGAGTAATTCCTTGTCAAAAAAAGAACCAGTTTTAATGCAGTACAGTAAATGCAGCACCAAGTCACCAACATCACTGCAAGTAAGAGAATATCATTTGATAATTCAAATCTAGTACCAGAAAGTTTCTTCATCCACTGTACTAGCATAAGCTCCTCCTGCTATTAGTAAACCAATGGTAGCTCCAGTAAGTAACCTTCCCTACAGTTTACCAAAAAGGAACATAAATACAAGCTCATTCTACAAAATAAAAAACAATACTGGAGCATTTGCTGCTATGGTGAATTAAATTCTTACAATTTTAAAAGTCAACTGACAGAAGGTTTTGTGTGGAGAATAAATGATAGAACCAAGTTCTGAAACACAACTTGTCAGGTGCATTTAAAAACCAACATACAATACTACAATAGTTCAAAGTACCCAACTAATGGCAAAGTAGATCTACTTAAGGAATGAAGTTTAGTTATTAATATGACTTCGTTTTTCAATAGTTAAGATCATAAACCTGTCTTCTTTTGTTAAATAGTTCATTAACAATTTAACAGCATGGAAAATGAAAATTCAAAGCAGCGGCTTCTACATAAGAGGTAAGCCTTAGCAAAAAAATTATGAAGCCCCAATAAGGCATTGATGCCACACATTTGAGTCACAAGAAAAAAGGGTTCCTATAATACAGAAGCAACCCCCTACCTTATTTTAACCCCTATAAAACACACACTTCGACATGGTTTCCTTCCACTTAAGCCATGATGAACTAAGAAATACTCATTTACACTTTAAAGACAGCTTCATACATTTTTTTAGTCATAACTTATGATTCCCTATTGTCTTCCTGTGAAACATACACGGGGCCTTCTTTCGGCATCAAGGTAAAATTATGATCACATAGTTGTCCTAGTTGTTAGTTCCCTCTCAGCTGTCTACCTCCATAACTTCCAAACCACAAATGTGTGCACAAAATAACCTTCTTTTCCACTTCAAGATAAAATTTTGATCATATGGATTCCAAAATGCAAACTTCACTGCCATAATCAGAAATTCCAAATCCATCCCTTCTGTACAGCCGCCCTCCCCTCCCCTAAATTTTTCGTAGTTAATTGCAAAATAAGAATAAAACCAGGGCACGAACAGACAATAAAAGGAAGAACATGCATGTACATACGCATATATAAATAGATAAGAAGAATAAAGTGTAAAGAAAGCACCTTTTTGGAGGAATGAGAAACCCGAGGAGGAAGATTGGGAGCAGAAGAAGTGCAGTAATCATTTCGGGGTAAAAAGCTGTTTGATTTGAGCTTCCTGCAAATGTTTTCTCTTATTAACCCCGCTGCAATCCTTGCTCCTCTCATTATTATTTCTTCTTCTTCTTCTTCTTCTTCCAAGTATCAATGCTTCAAGAAACTCTTGCGGATAAAAGAAAGTAGATTCTCCTCAAAGCTATGGAAAATTATGACGCACAGTTGCTATCATAAGAGAAGGATAAATCAATTGGTATTAGCAAAACGTGGATTGAGAGCGTCAGAGAGAAAGACGTTTGCCTGAGCTTAAGACAGTTCGACTGGAAGGGTTTTAGGCTTTTAGCTATACACAAACAGAAACCCTTTCCAAAAATCAAAGTAAGAACACTTTATTCCATTATTCGGATGCTCTTAACGCCAATCAATTTAGTTTTTGGGTATTTATGCAAATTAGCTAATTATTATAATTAAAATTGGAACTCGAAAATGTTTTCCTAAAAATGATTTCTAAAAAGTAACTCATTTCTTAAAAAAATAATTTTAATTTTTAATTTTTGTTTAGTTCATTTTCCTGAAAATTAACATCTTATTTGTTAAAATAATAATAACAATATTATTATTATTATTATTATTATTATTATTATTATAAGTGATTGTGGTAATGGTGGTGGTTGTGGTGGTAGTAATAATAATTTGAAAACTAACTTGAAAAAATATAAAAGTGTAGATAATTACAAGAAAAATAAAGAATCTGAAAAAATATCTTCCAATTAAAAATTTAGGAAGACATTTTTCACTAAATTGAGTATTTTTAAATTGACTAGAATAAATATTTTTTTTTTTTTGACTTTTTTTCTTTGAATATCCAAACATGAAAAAATTTGAAAAAAAATAATAACTTCTGGAAATCATTTTTCAAGTTTCTAAACGAACCCTTTGGAGTATTTGATAGTCCAGAAAAGTAAAGCATACTTAAGAGCTAGGATTCTTTTTCTCAAGTAATTAGGAAGGTACAAATTTAATTTAATTGCATATTTCATTTTAGCGTCAGATAAAAACCTCTTTAATAAATATAAGTTACTTCGCATTTGTCTAATTGTCTGGATAACACTTTATTGAAAAGAAAATTAGTCCATACTTTTGTTTATTCAGCGTATATATACAAATTATTTTGCAATTTGTATCAATTAAGTGGTAAATTTATCCAAAAAGATATCCAACCTTCTGTCGAAATAGGTAAGGTAGCAACAAAATAAAAGTTTCTATATTATTAAATCTTTTTATTTAAATAATAAATTAGAAGTTTTACTCGCACAAAAGAAATTATGTTATCATGAATTAAAAATAAAAAGATTTTAAATTGTATAATATAATAATATAGTTGGAATTCCCATATATTTGGTCAAGTACGTATTTTCATAGCATACAAAATTAAAATTACATTTTTATGCTTAATATAGTCCATAATTATATGCATATTTAGATAACTTTATAAATGAAATTTACATAATATATTGATTTATTTCTAATTGTAGTTCATATATATACTGACCAGATGAAGGGATTGCCGTCCACGGTACAGTTCAAAGGACCAACCCAAGGTGTAAATTAAAAGTGTTGTCTCTCTTAGTATATAAAAAAGATAGTACACAAGAACAAAGAAGGGAAATCACTATCTACTCACTTTTATTTCTAAAGTATGCATTAAATTTCTCTAGATTTGTTCGTCATGTTTCTAGTAATGACCTACTTGCTAGATTTGTTAGTGATTTGTTTGCCTCCATACATCTGAAATTCCTTAATTTTGATTTTATTAAGACTTTATACGATAGAGTTAAGGAATTCCTTGGAAATTATAAGGCACATTTAAAACTTCTTATGACAAATACTACTTGCACAAGGGGCTTTGGTTCAAAGTCAATGGAATTGGAACTTTTTGTTGTGCTTTGGGTACTGATTTAGTTGTTTATTCACATAAGGGATAATTCGGTATTCTTAAGAGTAATGATGTTTTGCGTGGATATTTTGATTGGCCAGTGAAGAAAAATGTTATAGAATATTATGTTCATAATCATCACCATGGTATACATCTAAATACTTACTTAATATCATCATGCATTTTGTGTTTGGTTTACCTTTAACCTCTAGGAGGAAAGGTTGTGTGCTTGTTGATTTAATGTCTCTCATGTTGTTGAATTATTCTTCCCTAGAATGTTTAAATCCTGTGTTGGGTCTTTAGACTTAATTGTCGTACTTTTTTTTTAAAAAAAAAAGTTGCCGTATTTGTTAATTGTAGAATGCGGTTAATTATTGGAACAACTCGTGTCGAGCATCTCAAAATGAAGTTGCATGAACATGATATGACACAAAGTGGGTTTAGCTTGCTAATTTTTCTTTCATTGAAGAACCGAATTCAAGGACGAATCCTTTTCAATAAGGGGAGAATGATATGAATCAGCCCATACAGGATCCCATAAGAGTCCATATCACATTCTTAAAGCATCATTGGTGAAAAAAATAAGAAAGTCCAATAAGAAGTCCATTTGATAGCACTAAGAAGTTCATTTGATAGAGGAAAGAATTATAAAAGCCCAAATCCAAGCCGGACCAGGCAAATTATTGCATGGAACATGGTCCACACAGCTGTGTGGACCAAAAATAAAAAGTACATTATTTTTATATTGAAGGTACATTATTTTTGTACTGTAGGTACATTATTTGACAGTATATATCAAATAATGTACCTTCCGTACAAAAATAATGTACCCTAAAATGATGTACCTACAGTACAAAAATAATGTACTTTTTATTTTTGGTCCACACATGGTCCATGCAATAATGATTGCTTGCCAACATGCCGGAGAATTGTAAAATGCTCATTAGCCGACAGTGGGATGGAGGTGAGGAGTCTCACATTTTTTTGCGAACAGAATAGATCAGAGTGACAAATCGTATGGTCATAAGGTCTTACAAGCATAATAGAGGTTTACGAGTGTTCAGTCGCCCTCCCAACCAGGCACTCTGAGATTGAGGCAACTGACTAACCACTTAACCAGTACTAAGTCGGGGTTGAACCCCTCCATTTTATCCAAAAAAAATAAATAAATAAATCAATGTGTATAATTATAACACTAATCACAAGTCTAATTAAAATGTGCACTCAAAAAGTAAAAAGTGGAATGCGATTCTTTGCGAAAAATGAGAATTGATTGTCCAAAACAATATGATTTGTTTATTCAAATTGATTCAGTTTCCAACTCAAAGGTGAAGAAGTGTAGAATTTCTTTTTTTTTTTATTTATTATAATTAAAGAATTAATTCGATCTATGTACTAACTGGTCAAAATTAATGTATCAAAATAATAATTATTTATTAACATAATTGGCTTATATAATTGTCTTATTTACATTTTTCTTTTGAAAGACCATACAAATTTATAATTCTATAAATATATACACATATATTTTAACTAAAGTACAATATTATTATAATTAAAGAATTAATTCTACGTACTAATTGGCCAAAATTAAAGTATCAAAATAATAATTATTTATTAACATAATTGTCTGATATAATTGTCTTACTTACACTTTCTTTTAAAAAAATCATACAAATTTATAAATATATATATACACACACACGCGCGCACACACACATTTCAACTAATGTATAATAATATTATTATAATTAATGAATTAATTCTATGTACTAATGGGTCGGAATTAATGTAACTCCACTGGTAATTTTTAACGTAGGCCTATTCTTAAAGAAAAAATGTCTTTAGTCATTAAAATTATATTATATGTTGCAGTTTCAAGAGTCAGTGTTCCAAATGTGTTGAAAATATTAATTTGTAAATTGTGACTATGAAAGCAACACAACAACTTCAACGGCAAACATTGTATACAAAGAAGTTTTTCAAAATTTGTAAAATTTTACCTTATTATATTTTAATATTATAATTATTAAATTTATTATCTTTTTTACTTTCTAAAACAAATTTACTTGAATAGTAATGAAATTCCTCATGTTTTGATTTCAAGTATTTTTAATTCCAGGCTACTACCTAATTTGTTTTCCTTATTTATTTTAGTAATAATATAATTGCCTAAATCATATGACAATAATGATTTTCTAAGATAATTGCAGACAACTGAGTAATATATTATTCAATTAATTGGGTGATACTTTTCTACTAAACTTATAATCAAATAAATATATACTTTCAAATATTAGAATTGTTTATAATTCAATCTTTAATTTTATTATCTAAATATATAATAAAAAAAATTATATGTGCATTGCACATGTAATTTACTAGTTTCTTTAATACGATAAGGATGTAGTGAAGAATTTCAATTCCTTTAGCCCGTGAAGTGGCACGAATTCATCATGTTGAACCTCAAAAAGGGAATTTGTAAATAAAGTTTCGTATCGAGTATGTAAAGAGTGTGTCATGTTAAAAAAAATTTAATCATATTATTTATTAAGTAAAAATCAAACTTTACAGATGTATTGTATACTAAACCCGAAGTAATCTTACAATAATAAAGATATTAGATGTGGTATTCAAAAAACAAAGTTGTAAGCATATTTATAACTTCAATGAAATTTTGTCACTTTGATTAAAAAGTTTTTTTTTTTAAAAAAAATCTAATCCTTTTAGAATAAGAAATTTGTAGACAATGTTAATCAATCAGTACACCATAGACCATGGTCCACCTTACAAGATAAATCACTGACATAATGTTCATTTTTAATATATTAAATATGTCTATTTTTAATATATTAAATATTAATTTTTTGTGTTCTGAATATTTATTATTTAGTATACTACTCTAACTATGAATTTTCAGAACAATATAAATAAACTTTCAGTATACTAAAAATAAAAATAAATATTTATTTATCACTTTATAATGTTAACCAGGATGAATAGTATAATTTGCCAATGTCAAACAACTCAATTGAGAAAACTTATCGTTTCGTGATGGGTTCAATTTTCATCAAAGTCTTGAGTTTATATTATTTATTTAATTAGTCTTTTCAATCAAAATTTTCAATTGAATATATAATTCTGTGCACATTTATGTGGCTTAAATTAACCATGAATTGTGATTTCAGGACTGTAATGTCACCTTCTGTCTCCCAAGTCGGTGTAACAAACAGACCATATGATGTGTACCCAATTATCCGAATTGAAGTTCATCAAAACTCAATACAATTTCCCCGGGATCACGATTTAAAAACATATAAAGTATATTATTTTACTCATAAAATACATTATTTTAACATAAAATATATTATTCTAACTCATAAAATATATTATCTTATCACAAAAATTTCATTATTTTCACATAAAATACATTATACATTATTCGAATTCATAAAATATATTATCTTACCCCAAAAATTTCGTTATTCTAACACATTTAAAGTACATTATTATATATAACTTATAAAATATATTATCTTACCTCAAAATATTTATTATTCTAACACACGCGAAATAAATTTTTTATTTTTTCCAAAACATCAAAACGACATTATTTTGGATGGTACACCCCTCTTTACACAATAATTCGCCCAATTTCCCCAACACCAATGTAATAGTGTAGGAAATCATGCGTCACAATAATTGGCATTCATCATATCAACTCTTTTCAAATTTCACCATCATGTAGCCAAACAGTTCTCCACAATTATTGTCTTTATATGAATATTATGTTGAATATATATAAAACACATAATTCAACCATCAATTTAACATTTTAGTTGATACCAATACGACATTTTATTTTTAAAAAATCTCTTTCAATTTGACATGACTTATACTATGTTATTTTTTTTATTTAAAATCCTATATGAATTGTAAATTTGCAATTCTTGCAATAATTTTACTATATGGACTCCTAATATTTATTCCCTCACTTTTACTTATTGACGTGACAACCATATATTAATAAGAAATCTTTATTTTGTGAGTCTCAATAAAAATGTCTACACCAAAAGTCTAAGTGATATGAGATTTCAACTTTGCGAAAATTTATATTTTGTCCTCATTTTAATTGGCTTCCACTATAAAAAGCTTCATTTATTCTCGAACTCCAAGTTAACTTGAGTATGCGTGAGAGATAGAGGTTTTTTATACTTCTAAAGGTAAAAGGGCGGTGTCCACACACTTTTAGAGAAGAAGCATCACACCAAGGGAAAAAAAGAAGGAAATTGAACGATTCAAGCTACACCAAAGACAAATTAAAGGAAAAGGTTTTGATAACATCATTTTTGGGAGGATCTCTTGCCTTTTTCTTTACCTTTCTTGTTTATTGTATTTTCCTTCATTAACTTATATATTGAAGATTATGTTAACCATGGTTGGCTAAAATTACTTTGAGATTTTTGGGTGTAAAGTTTTATGAACTTATTATGTTTCTAGTTCTTTAAATTCTTAATGAAATATATATTTGAGTTTTCACCAAAGACTTTGTGGTCCAGTGGCACCAAGTTGCTCTCTTATATGGGAGGCTGTGGATGGGTTCGAGCCTCAAATTACTTGGTTCTTTGATATTGGTTGTGCCTTGATGTAAACTCTTTGTGCTTGAAATATATATATTTGAGTTGGTTTATATGGCTGAAATGTGTGATTAAGAGCTAAAATTACTTGGTTCTTTGATATCGGTTGTGCCTTGATGTGAATTAGGACATAATTTAGGGTACACACATTTACACTTGACCATAACAACCTGTGAGATAGCATATTTATTATTGGATTCTATTTGGTTACTTGCTCTTGAATTGTTAGTTTAATTTTCTTATGGGAATGAGTTTATTACACATATCCTTGCTTTGGATTAAAATTATGGAAATGATTCCTTCCTCTTTAATGGCACCCATCCACACTTGTTGAACCCAATTGTATATTTCATAGTTTTGACACTAGGTGATGATTAAATATTGGTCAAAGTACCTGTGAGGTCTCTGTACTGTAGTGTTTTGTTCTGTTTTGTTCAACTTAGTCCTGTACATCAATTTTGGTCAATTAGAACAATTAAGGACAATATTTAACACCGTTTATTTTTTCCATTAAGTCTGTCCACTATTTAACACCGTTTATTTTTTCCATTAAGTCTGTTCACGTGGCGTTGAAATTGCCATGTCATAATTTTGTGATGTGGCATAAAACTATAAAATTCAGCCCAAAATGAAGCAAGGTTTCAAACCTAAGACCTCTTGTCTAAACAAATGACACTCTACCACTACACCATAGATTCCACTTGTTTTATATTTGTTTAATATATATAGTGATACTTTTCTTTTAAAGTACTAAAGTTTCAAAAAGGAAAATGGATTCACAGAATCAGATCACAAAAGGTAAGGATTAACATCCCTCTTTGTTAGATTGCTACTATAGGTGTGTTTTAATTATTAGTCAAATTAAATTATCTTGCAAATTTGTCATCTTTTCATTCATCACATAACATCTTAAATAGCATCACAATGTACTAATTTTAAACAAGACACCAAATTTTTGATAGTCTAAAAACACATGTACCCAAACCGTATTAAATACTAATACACAATNACACATGTACCCAAACCGTATTAAATACTAATACACAATAATGAAAAAATAATTCATGAATCCAATGAGTAATTGATACTTTCTTGGGCTGAAAATGGTGTAGAATCTCTTGCACGAATTGAAGATTGTAGTTTGCCCTTAGCTTTTTCACGCTTTATTTACTATATCATAAGCAAAGAAAATGTTAAGCTATATAAAACTTATGAGCACATTTACTTTGTTTGGAAAACTAAAATTGCCACTCACTTGTAGTTGACCAAGTGAAATGCATGATCCGGTATTAGATGCTGCAACCACATATTTGTTAGATTTTCTAGGCTAGTTTTATCAAAAAGCAAATTAGTTCTATGTGCTAAATAAAAGGTGAATTGGTACTGTAATATATATATATATATATATATATATATATATATATATATATATATATATATATATATAAGACAATTCTTTTGCTTACATTAACAACTGAAATTTTTTTTGATTGTTTGATTGTTGCATTTTGTGTATGATGAGATGAACCAGCTGGAGTAAGATGTAACGAATCAGCTTGTGCCTGCATATTTGCATTTTGTGAAGGTTCATATGAACCAGTTTGGCATGGAACTTGAGTAGGGTGAGATGCCTTAGGCCTTATCTGTTTACTTGCATCATTCTTCATAATAAGATTCTCATATTTATATCATATTATGAATTTTTAATACAAATTCAAAAAATTAAAATTATAAACTTCCATAGATGATGAGAACAATCATAAAGTGATGTAACAATGTAATTTGAAGTTAAAGAGTTAAAGTTATGGCATACCTTGTATTGTTTTTTCAATTGCATCATTCTTTCTTCTTCTTCTTGAATCCATAATTTTTAGGGTTGAGTTTCTGTGTAAACGAAAAGTATCACTATATATATTAAACAAATATAAAACAAGTGGAATGTGTGGTGTAGTGGTAGTGTGTCTTTTCTTTAGACAAGAGGTCTTAGGTTTGAAACCTTGCTTCATTTTGGGTCGAATTTTATAGTTTTATGCCACATCACAAAATTGTGACATGGCAATTTCAACGCCACGTGGACAGACTTAACGGAAAAAATAAACGGTGTTAAATATTGTCCTTAATTGTTCTAAATCTTAGAGTATAGGGATTAAATTGACCAAAATTGATGTACATGGACTAAATTGAACAAAACACTACAATACAGGGACCTCACAGGTACTTTGACCTTAAATATTTGACTCTAAAGATCTCACTTTTCACTCTATTGCATTTTTTATTTTGTTTGTCTTGCTTTTATTAATTGCCTACATGCTTGTAGTTGAATATCACTTGTCATGTTAGGATTAGTTTCTTGTTTCTTGTGAATAGATTACTAGTTAGTGCTTGATTTGCTCACTTCCTTATTGTTTGATATCCAGGATTCTAGGAATACTCCGAATATTTGTTTATCATTGTATTGTGCTTCAACCAAGCACCATGCATGTTTGCTAGTCGGAATAGTCGCCTTCTTCAAACAGAAGAAGAAGGCGACCAACTTCATCTTCATATCAAGGAGAGAAGGCGATTGACAATTGCCATTGGTGCTAACTGAAAAATAATATTTTGATAAATTTTTTAATGTAAAACATGTAATATTATCATCATTTTAGTGATAACTTGTTGCTTATCCGTAAAAAGAATGAACTTGATTGTATGGTTTCATTGATCGAGTTGAAGTATTTAATTTTAGAATTTTATTTCAAGGGGCTAATTGCTTTTTTCATATAAAGTTTAATGGTCTATTTGTCCATTTTTCTTATTCGTATTAGGAAAAATTATATTTTTCGTCCTTAAATTATAGGATAATTGTAAGATTCGTTTCTACTTGTTGGTCATGCTCACTTTTCGTTCCTAAACTATAATTGACGTTGCAAATTTCATCCTTTTTAAAAAAAAATATTAGAGGCGAAATTTGCAACGCTAATTATAGTTTAAGGATGATAAGTGAACACGACCTGTTAGAAAAATGACAAAATTTACAACGTCAATTATAACTTAGAGATGAAAAGTGAGCATTAATGCATTACCAACAAGTAGGGACGAATATTACAAATATCATATAATATAGGGACCTAAAGTACAATTTTTACTTATTATTGTTATCATTATTATTATTATTGTTGTTGTTGTTGTTGTTGTTGTTGTTGTTGTTGTTGTTGTTGTTGTTATTATTATTATTATTATTATTATTTTATGCTGTGAGTATATTGGAATTGAAGGAATATGGAGAAAATAATTATAAATTATAAATGTAATAATATGAGCATATGACGATAGCGTTTATTTTTAAGAAGTAAGAGTATGTTAAGAATACATAGCTTAAATCAGGTACAAAATCGCAAATTTGAAGAGATCATGAATTAATATTGATAATAAGTAATAGAGTTAGTAGTATTAAAAAAAAAAACATTGATAATAGTAATTAAAAAAAAAGTAATTAATCTCACAAAATCTGCATGAAAAGATTTTCCATAGGCCCATTTTTGTTGTTTCTTGGGGTTGCAGCAACCTAAACCACATGCTAAGTCAGAAACTTTGTCTTTGTTTTCTGCTACTTTTCGCCAAACGAAAAGGTGCCACGCCGTTTCACCCTTAGCACGCACAGGGGGCACCACAGATATATATATATAATTCAACCAACCCCTACTGCATATAATATACATCGACTAAATAATATTATGAACGGATTTATATGTAAAAATATATTTAACCTAAAAAGTAATACTGTTTATAGATAAGAAGGAATGATTTTATCTCAATGATATTTCAGAGTGCTGTACTCTTTGAGTTGATTTGAAAATAGCTGACGGATATATTGGAGACAGGCTCTGACCCGGAGAGAAGGGGAGGCTACCTGGGCTAAGGGCGACCTCAACCCGGGGTGGCCTCGACCTTGGCCGGCCTCAATCCTAAGGCTTGTTATTTTTTCAGTTTCAACCGATTTAATTGGTTTAGCAATTTAGGTAACCTCTCATTTTTAGTAACCATATTTTTCAACCGGTTTTAGTAAAGTTTTAAACCAATTAAATTGGTTTAAACCGGAATAAAAAAATAAAAGAAGAATATGAAGAGACAAAAAATGCCCTTACTAAAAATAGGAAAAGTCACGAGAATGGACTAAAAGTGTGCTTAAAGTACGTAAGTTTTTGAAACTTAAGGTGCGTCGGTCTAAAGTTTTAGGTGGTTGGTTTTACTTATTAAGGTGCGTTATTTGTGTGCTTAAGGTGCGCCATTTTAAAACTTTAGCTGCATGGTTTGTGTTCTTATGATGCTTTGTTTGTGTGCTTAAGGTGCGTCCTTTTATGTTATCCGCACTTCCGCACGGGAAGCTACCTTCGCACCTGATCCAGTCCCTTATATATATATACTAGTATTTTGTACGCGCGATGCGCGAAAACTTATGCCCGATATTAAAATATTAATAAATAAAAATAATTAAAATATATAATTCAAATTATATATACACAAATAATATATGTATTTTATACACACATATATGATTTACCATTCATAGAAATTTAATTAAAATATAATCAACCATTAAATATAAATTAATAATTTTAATAAAATGAAAATTAAAGAATAGGAAAAAGATATGATAGATATAGGTGTAGGATAATAATGATGAAGTTAAAACTAACAGTGTTATAACGGTGTAAGGGTAGTTTTGTATAACAAGAATGTAGTAGGGACAATTTTGTCTAATAACATTGAAGTGTACAACATTTAAAGTAAAATGTACACATTTATTAGCATTCAAAAAGAGGGACATAAATCAAAGATATAACCTTGATTGAGACTTATTATGTTTTTAGATATATTGAATGAACATTTTTTACTTTCCGTTATAAACCTAATTTTATTAGCTCTTATTAGTATAGTATAAAAAATGCAAAACTGAACTTTTAAGTTTTGCGTTATGTGAAAAAAAATAAAATAAAACTATATATAATATGGTGTGGCTGTCCCACATCAAAATAAAATTCTCACCCCTTTCAGTAATACATATATAGTCTTACGTTTTCTTTATCAATGCAAAACTCGTTCACTTATAAAAAAAAGATCATATTATTATATTATCATATTTATAATTAACTGACTATTGTCTTTACATTTATATAATTTACCTAAAATATAATTAATAATAATAAATTTTATTGTAAAAACAAAGTGGGCGCCACATTTGATAAAATGAATTTCAAAATTTTCAAACTTGTAAATCACTTGTATTTTATTTATTAAAAAAAATAATCAAACCATGTCACCTCTCAATGAGGGGAATTGTGGTGATAACATTAGTCGAGTTTTTTTTATTGATTTTTGCACCCAAAAAAATTGGGGTTGTTTTTTTTTTTAATTGATGGAATAGTGAATTTTTTAAAAAAAGTTTTTTCTCCTGCAATTTAGATTTTTTGGTGGAGAGAAAAAAAAGTGGAAAATAGGCGTTTGAAATCACATTTGTGTCCGCTAGGCACTTTTAGCGGCCACTCTGATGTTTAAATCTAATCGTTGTTTGTTTATATTTTTTTAATTAGTTGTTTCAACAATCAGCTTAGTCTTTTTTTTTTCTACAATTTTCCTATTTAATATTGTTATGAAATATTTTAATATTTATGTAATTTAATTTTTTTAATATAATTAATTTTAAAAGGTAATTTAATATCAAATTATTATTTGAATTAAAATTTTATAATTATTAATTAAATAAATTTTGATGTGTTTAACTTAAATAATAATAATAATAATTTTTAAAATGACAATAAGTAAAGAAATAATTAGAATACAGTTTTTGTAAACTAGTGGGTCCATAAAAAATAAAAATAAAAAACTTAAACTATTGAGACGATGAGTGTTTGAGATTGAGTGAAATAGTAGTAAATGAAATGAATAACTCACCAAAAAAAGTTAGAGAAAAAAAATCTCAATTGTTAAGGTTGCTCTTACACAATGATGTGATAGTAGCAACCTGAAATGAAATATGATGTGGCAACATAAATGGTTTTAGGGCATCCATATCAGTGGATATTGAGGAGTTTATAGTACAAATGTCGCTTAGTTGGAAGAGAGAGAACCCATGTGAGAGAAAAAGAAAATCAGCCTGCAAAGAAGGGTTCTTCCTACAGTAATTGCGTGTCACCCTTCTGATAAGAAAATCACCCATGTGCGCGTCAGCTGCACTAATTGCGCCCAGCGAGCCTGTCAGCCGCGCCTGACAAACTTACTTTTTTGTTTTTTTTTTTTAAATTCTATTAGATTTGTTTTTTTTTTCCTCCCCTCTCATTTTATCTTTCCTAATCACACTTATAAAAACTTCTAAAAAATCGCGAAAAAAACTCCAAAGATGCTATACTCCTCACAGTCACATGAGTCACATCAACTACGCATTGTTTATTACGGAGTATTTTTAACTTGCATGCTGTGTGCATTAAAAGAAGTAAAGTTATAAATAAAATAATATTTAGTAATAAAAAGACCATTGCAAACTTTCAAATATCCAAATTAAATAATCTATGTGATGACAATAAAAAATAAAAAAATAAAAAATCTATGTGCATTGCAGTAAAATGTGGACCGCCCATATTTTTCATATAATAATATGGAAAAATCAGTGGTCACAGGTCATAATCCACGACCATGTGTGCATGGAAAGGGAAACTAATATATACTCCGTACTATTTCAAAAAAATATATAGTCCGTACAATTAGACATTATTAAATTTATTTTATCTTTCATTCTTCCATTCAATAATTATAATGGATATTATCACTTTTTGTTGCCTTATTTTTGTTTTAGTCCTAGTTCCACTTGGCTATTCTCAATTTCTGGTTCCACCTCGTTTCACATAGACCTCGATTCCTGATTCCACATTGGTCCTACCTAGACCTCAATTATTGGCTCAACTTGATTCCACCAAGTCCTACCTAGACCTTAGTTATTGGCTCTTCTACCCTCCACTTGGTTCCACACTTGAAATAAACTCCACATTATTACATATTTTTTTCATAATAATGTTAAAAAGGACCAAATTGGTTGAATCTAATGGTGGAGAACTATGTACTCACACATAGCCCATTATTTTCTATATTGTGGATTGAAGAGTTGATGGCTAATACTTAAAAAATAAGTTTATTAACTTTTTGGTTTGTTTATTTTATTTTTATTTAAAAAAAAAAACACGTCCAACACGTCGAAACTAAGGAATCAAATTAAAATTGAAATCTTATACATAATGATAGCCATTAGTCCCCTAGCTTATATATAGTACTCCTCCACCCTTCCATGGCTCCATCCCACTTCATCACCTTTTGAATGGTAGTATCTACTAGTACTACTACCTAATATCAAAATAGTATTTACTACCTAATATCATACATACTACAATAAGTATATTTAGATAATTGTGTTTAAAAAAGTGTAAATTAAAAATTAATTTTAATGTCAATTATAATGAACTTTTCATATATATTCTTGTGTTGATATACTTTGAATTACTTATTTAAATATAGACATTGGACATTAAAATTAGTGTAAAAAGGAAATACAAACATACTATTACTTTAGGAGTAAAAATAGATTAAACAAAATAAAACGTTACCAAACGGCACTTAAAATTGTATGGACCGGAATAAAAGATGTAGAATATTTTATAAATCTAATGTAATACGGATCGAATAATATAAATGGAACAATTTTCAGGACCCACCATCGTATCTATAACCAAGGTATCTCCAACTAAATTATTTAAATTAATAAATAAAAGAAGTAGGTGTCAACCTACAATCCACGTGCATGAGTACCTCAACTCGATGCTTTAATTTAAAAGATAAAATATCATTTTTAGTCCAATCAATTTTGATCCTTAATTATTATTGTAAAATTTTTAAATTAAGTGTATGACTATTCAATTTGTATAAAATTTAGTTATTGCCTATTAACATTATCAAATTAGTTGCATAACTATTCAATTTATATCACATTTAGTCATGTCGTTAAATTTTTCAGTTGAGTCACCGTGACCAACTAATTTATTTAATTTTTATTTTAATAATTTTTAAATTAAAAAATAGAAAAAATAAAAAACATCGGCTACCCACACCCCGCCCTCCTTCGTCTCTGGCAGAGAGAAGGAGAAGGGGGTGGCCGGCGTTCTCTTTCCCCCTGCATTCTTTTTTTTTTTTTAATTATTTTTAAGTTTTTTAATTTAAAATTATTAAAATAATTTTTAAACTAAAAATTAAATAAATTAGCCAGTTACCGGTGACTTGGCCGGAAAAGTTAACGACAGGACCAAATGTAATACAAATTAAATAGTCATGCACCTACCTTGAAAATGTTAATAGTCAATGACCAAATGTGATACAAATTGAATAGTCATGCACCTAATTTAAAAATTTTAATAGTCAATAACCAAAATTGATACATGTATTATAGTCAATGGACTAAAAATGATATTTTCTCAATTTAAAACATTGAAGTTATCAACAGCAAAAATAATAATAATGATGGTTTATTTCACGGATCTTAATTTATGAAATGAGTTATAGATCTAATAAAAAAGAATCATAACAAAATTGCATATATATATAATCAATACTTTAAGTCTTATATATAATACTTTATATCATAAATGTAGTACTTTATATTAAAACTGTAATAGATAATTTGTATGAAAGAAAGTAATGACATAACAAAATTGCAGATATCATTGATACTTTAAACCTTATATATATAGTACTTTATAGAATAAATGTAGTACTTTATACCAAACTCTAATAGACAATTTGTAGGAAATAAAGTAATAACATATCAGAATTGCAAATATAATCAATACTTTAATCCTTATATATAATACTCCATCCGTCTCATTTTATGTGTCTAGTTCGGTTAACGAGGCTTGACCAAAGTTATTTTTAATCAAATTTTTCATAATATTAAGTTTGGTATTAGTATACAAAATTTATATATTTAGAAACTACACTAAAAGTACTATTAAACACACAAAATTAAATTTAAAAATAAGTAAAAAAATTACTAAATAAAATAAACAAAGAAGAAAAAGTTGATTTGACCAATGAATAGTAAGTAGGACAAATAAAATGAGACAGATGAAGTACTTTATAGCATAAATATAATCAATACTTTAAGCCTTATATATAGTAATACTTTATAGCATAAATGTAATATTTTATAGCGCACAAAACTCTAATAAACAATTTGCAAGAAATAAAGTATGAACATAACATAATTACAACTATAATCAATACTTAAAGCCTTATATATAATACTTTATAGTATAAAGTAATACTTTATAGCAAAACTGTAATAGATAGTTTGCAAGAAATAAAGCAATAATATAACATAGTTGCATATATAATCAATATTTTAAACTTTATATATATATATAATACATTGTAGCATAAATGTAATACACATTTTGCAGGGAATAAAATAATAACATAACAGAATTACAAATATCATCAATACTTTAAGTCTTATACATAATACTTTATAGCATAAATGAAGTACTTTATAGAAAAATTATGATAGATAATTTTCAGGAACTAAAGTGTCATTACATAACATAATTGAATATACAATTGATACTTTAAGCATTATATATAATACTTTATAGCATAAATGTAATACTTTATAACAAAACTGTAATAAACAATTTATAGAAAAATATTACTAAGCACATATACCATAAGACCCAAATTTTTAAAATCTGACTAGTTTTACAAATTGAGACCCCTTAGACAGTCTCACATGAAAATTTGTCTAATAATAATAATGTATTTTAAAAATAAAAAAATGATGCATATTTTTAACTATTTATATAATTTATAAAAATTATTATACAAATACAAACATTACTTTTTTATACGTGAACTTTTATATATAGCATTATATAATTTCACATAATAATGATAAGTTTTATTATTTTTATTATCACCATTATTTATTAGATATTAGAAACTGTGGTTTAAGTGTTAAAGCAATACTAATGACAATTGACAATGATTAGAATAGGGAACTTGGTCAACCCTAGTTAAGTGAAAAAAAAAATATTGTTGACCATGCATAAAACACATTCATAAAAATAGTGAATTTTATGCCTACAAATAGTAAATCTTATACATATAAATAGTGAACTTATATTTACTAAATATTAGATTTCTAAGTAAAGATGGGTGGAGTGTGTCGAATAAGTCAACTATGTTCCACAAATAATGAACTCCATGTACAATAAAAATGTACATGCCTAGATAATCAACCTTCAATCAGTTTGTACATGCTCAAATAATGAACCTGATGCACACAAATAATGAACTTTATGCATATAAAGAATGAGCTCTTAAGCTATTTTCATATTATTTCATACACAATCAAATAATAAGCATTGCATATAAAAATAACGTATCATATACATAGAAATAATGTACTTTATGTATGGTCCACCTAATAAGCATTGTAGTTAAGTTGGCTAGATAGCGGTTTAATAACCACATGATTCTAAATTCAACTCATTGTGGGAACAACGATATTAGTTTAATTTGCATAAGTAAATAATGATAATAACGAAGATAGTTATGGTCATGGCGGATCCACAGTGGGGTCAATTGCCCCCTCCACCCCATCCCATCCCCATATATAGTAGCTCCTTGCGTGTGTGTGTATGTGTATATATATATATATATATATATATATATATATATATATATATATATTACATGTTTATATATAAATAAAATATACCGATATAACTAATAATAAAAAGGTGAGGTATAATAGGTAAGATGGTAAGTTAATACCTTAATGTAGGAAAGGTCAAATCTCATTACTTTCTTGGGATTTTTACATTTTTTTTTTTACTTTTTAAAAATAGTAATAGTGATATTTTCATTTTTATTCTTTAGAATATAAGATGTGCAAGCTTTTTTTTTTATATTAATAGTGAGATGTATGATTTAAAATGTGTTCTTTATTTGAATCATTTTAGCAAATTAATTATGTTTCATATTTTGTTACGAATATTTTTTTATAAAGGTTTGATGTATTTTAATTTTTCGCTCATATCTAACAATATTTATGGTTATATTTCTAAGTGTTTCATTTTTATTTTTTAAACTATCTCTTTTGTTTTAATCTTGTTGTAAAAATAGCAAAAATGACATTGTGAGTTGCTATTTTGTGGTACAAATATATGTAGAGTCTACTTCCAGTTTGGGTCGGGTCAAAGTGGATTCGGGTTCTTCGTAGTGAGACGAAGAGATTGATATATTTTAAGCTCAAAATGGATAATGGGTGAATGAGGAATTGATTCTCAAAGTAGATCCATTTGAGTTGAAAAATAGAGGTGGAAAGACATGTAAAAAGCACTTGTCCCACATTGGAAAAAGGAGATTTGCACCACTATATATGGTATATACAAGAGTATTTTATTAGAAGAAGTTTGAATTGTATAGCATAGAGACCCTCTTTCACGCGTAGGGGGGTGCAAATCAAATCCCAGAATGAGCGCGGTTATAAATGCTTGTCTATTATGAAGGTTACAGACTAGGTTTTAAACCAGTTTTAATGCCTCTACTCATCTTTCTCCTCCAAAATTTACTGTGTTCAAACCAGCATTCTAGTTCGCCGGACTCACTTGTTTAAGTGCACAAACATTGAGTCAAAGATTATTTTATACTGAGAAACCTAAGCTACAAGATTATTTTATACTGAGGAACCTAAGCTACAACGCTCCAAGCACAGAAACCTAAGCTACAACGCTCCAAGCACCAAAGGAAGGTAGGAAATAAGGTTTTAAGGATAGTGTGGGTATCACACGACCTCAAGCTTACCTTTTACCTTTCGTTCTTGTGCTTGTTACTATTGGGATGTAATCTTTTCATAGGATTATAATCCCTAACAAGCTTAAAACCTTATTTTTTTGATTTCCCGAAGATGAAAACCCCCGAGTTGCCAATAGATGTCAACGTTATTGAATAAGAGGATACAAGCATGTGCTTTTAATGATTCCCATATACACAATGGCTACTATAGTACTGCCGCGCCAAATTGTGAAAACTCTTGAATCTAAGTTTGTTAGATTCTTCTGGGGCACTAGCGATGGAAGACCGAAACGACACTAGGCATCATGGAAAAGATATGCTTACCTTCGAAAGAAGCGGGTTTGGGTATTCGCTGCTTATCGTCAATGCAACATACTTTGTATGCTAAACTCTACTTTAACTTCAAGCAAGGGAGATTACTATGGAGTACTTTCATGCAAACTCGATATTCAGAGGATACTCCCAGAATTTCTAACTCTCCTACTTGGCGACGCATGCAGAAGATGGAAAAATTTGTTGAAGAAAACATAGTTCAAACACACGATACTCTTGTTTGGAAGTCTTCAACATGTAATTTTTCTTTTTCCTCGGCTTATGACTCTCTTCGTCCAAAAGCATGATCAACTCTATCATTAGAGTGTATTTGGGGTGGAGGGATTCCCACAAAAATTTGGTTTTTATGTGGAAACACTTTAGAAGACTTATTCCATTCCCAGATGTGGTAGAACATTTTGAAAAAACTTTTGAGGATCAATTTGCCCATTTTGTCTCGGCGCAAGTGCGAGCTTAGAGCATTGTTTACTTCTTTGCAATTGTGTTGAAAATGTCAAGAACTACTTCAGTGGTGTCTTTGGACTCTCTTTGCTTAATAATTCCTCTATTCTATCAAAATGTCACGCATGGTGGTTATCTTCATCTCCAAACTCGGCAGTAGGCTACACTACGTGTCTCATCCCCAGTCTGGTGCTATGGTTTTTGTGGGTAGCTTACAACGAAACCATCCATGAGGGATCATCCTTCTCTGCCACAGGAACCATTAAAAGAATCAAACGGGAATCTTTGTTAATCTCCATCTCTCGGTAAGTTCGTCGACATCACTCTTCTGATTCCTTTCTGATTCCTTTTTTATTATCTGAAGGCTTCATTGCAAAGTTTGTTGAAACTCCACGAAGAGCAATTACCTGCGTTCAATGGTTCGCGCCGCCTTCTGGTAGTTTAAAACTCAACACAGATGCATTATATTCTTCTTTGCCAACGGCGCAGCGGGCGAAACCAGCCTTATAAACTCAGATGGAAGTCTCATTATTGGACTTTGTTTCCGTTTGGCTTAATCTTCTGCTCTAGAGGTAGAAGCCTTGGCCCTGCGCTTTTTCTTTTACAACAGAGATGTAGAAGATAAATCTCAAACAGGGAAGAAATTGGTGAGGAACCAAAAGTGCGTTTTCCTATGTGAAATTCCAATTATACCCATGATTTAAACGGAGTTTATTGTTATTAACTAATAGAAGGACTAAATTGACTAACGTCTCAATAACCGAGGGATCGAAAGTGTCTAAATTGGAAGATAGGGAGAACATTGCAAATATGCTACTAATTGAGGGACCAAAAGTGCGATTTTCCCAACCATATATCATCATTATTATTACATACTCATAGAGTATCTACATACTTAATGACAAAAAGATGAAATCACCCACCCACTTATATTTACATACTTAAAAACAACTAAAGTTGCTCCGGAAAGGAAAAATGAGCCTAAATTCAGTGCACAAACTCATATAATAATGATAATAATTACCTCACAACAAATTTTAAAATTTGTTAATAAAAATAAAAATTTTGATTT
Source organism: Ipomoea triloba (assembly GCF_003576645.1). NCBI lineage: Eukaryota > Viridiplantae > Streptophyta > Magnoliopsida > Solanales > Convolvulaceae > Ipomoea > Ipomoea triloba. The sequence goes on along the minus strand of NC_044919.1, from coordinate 27,082,711 downwards.
ACAATAAAATCTATAACTACTACTAGAAAGTACGCCTTGGTGGAACCCATCTTGTAACCATAAATAGGTAAACTAGTTTTTGCATATAGTTAATCACCAAGAAGACCAATAAACAATTCCTACGTACATTTAATTTTATAATTTCATGATTATCAAGTCAATTGTGATAATGTAGTCATCCCGACCCCCTACCATCCCTAACCACAATTGTGAAAGCCGAATCAGAAAGGATTTGTCGTTAGTGGAATACATGGGGCCTGAACAGCACACTATACATTTGGGAAAATGTTGTGGATCACGTGCTGCGGCGAACGGCAATCTGTGTCTTACAAAGACGCTATAAATAAATGAATCCTCTCTCTCGCCCCCATAGTTTCAACTTTCACGGCTGCCGCCAATTCTTCCGTGTCAAGCCGCTACCCACCTGGGGCTCTGCAAACACTTGAGTTGCACTGCAGAGCCTACAATGGCGTTCTCGTCCTCGATTTCTCCGTGCAAGCTCTCCTCTAAGCCACTGTTGGGAGCCGCCAATGTCCCGCCTAAAACTAAGAAGATGCCCCCCGCCGACATGCACAAGATCTGCCCTTTCTCTGCTCTCCCCCGCTCTGCTTTCTCTAAGTAAGCTCAATAGCAATCAGCAATGCTTTTCTGTGTTTGTGGACTGGTGTGCTTCATTATGCGCGAGTAGATGGCATGCGCACGTTATGTTTGTCAGTTTGTTCATGCGTGGTCATTGAAGTTTCAATATTTACCATTCTAGTCCCGCAAGTATATGATTTTTCTTTTTCATTTATGGTTTTAAAAATAGACTCTTTTTTTTTTAATTGTTTTTTTTATATTCAATAATTGTACGGTGCTAATTTTGGTCGTCAAAATTGTAGTTTTTTCTTTTTTCACACTCCCAGTCGCCCAATGAAAGGCTGAACCTTTAGTTCCAAATGTTTGCTAAGATAAAAAGGAATTGAATCTGAACTCTATTCTTTTCCTTGTGCAAAAACTGGGAATTAGTGATTAGAATATGATGTTAACTTCTTCGCTTGAGTCAAATGAAAATGGGACAATAAAAATTACAATTTTGATAGTAATATGACAGAAAGGCCTATGGAAAATTAAAATTGGTAGATTTTGAAGTCTTGAATTAAAACCTTAAAAACCACTGTAATTGGTATCAAAAGTGGAAGTAAATAAATAAATATATTATTCAAATAAATATAAATATTTATTTATTTATTTATTCTGGTGATAAATTTACTTGCTTAAATTTAGTAGTCAGGACATTTGGATTTATTCAAATTCTATTTCTTTTTTCTTTATTTTTTAAAATTTTAATTTTTTAACTTTTCTATGTTTCCAATATTTTCTCAAATTGTCACCCTGTTTATCAATTTCCATCATTTTCATGCTCATTTGTTTTGTTTTCCATTATAAGTTTGTTTGTTCTTTTTTTTTTTTGGTCCGGAGGGGTGGGGGTTGGGGATTATGTTGTTAATTAGCTATTAGTGTCTTTGGTCAAAATTTTCATGGAAGTTCATACCCAGCATTCTGAATTTCTTATTTGCTATGGAGGCTATGGATTACATAGTTCCTTTTGTGAAAGTCATTACATAAACTCAGGAACTCATCTTAAATCATTAAGAACCAATTGATCACACCGTTGAAGTTTAAATTATCCAAAACATTATTAGATTATTTTTAAATGGACTTAACATAGCTTAATTATTTCACACATATATCCAAGTATCCAACATGTGGGTCTTGAGAACTACATAAGTGATAGTATTAGGGGTTTTAATGACACTGAGTGTTATATTTGACCTCAAAGACTTGTCTTGTTTTATTTAAAACTTAGATATCAACTTTCCATGTCATGTTTCAATGGAGCCTTGGGTTCAGGAAGCAACCTTACATGGTTTATATTTGTATTGAAGTGTTCTTGTTCTGGGAAATTGAGTTAACTGATCTACAATACAGCTAGAAATAAAGTGAAAGTATATTCAGTTTGGATTTTGGAAATCAATGGGATACCACTTGGTTGTGGGGAATATATGTACAGAGAACTCCTAGGGTTGCAAATTTCTGTTATCCTTTCAATGATGATCATATCATTAGAATTTACTAAAAGGAAAAATAAGGGTAATACAACAACAATGTGAGGGCACAATTTCATTAATAGGATGTGGCTATCAAGTAGGGCAATACAATAAGTTGAGCTTAGTGGAATGAGTCTAGTTGAGATGTTTGAACTTAGAAGATGAGTTTAACGTGTGGAAAATTATGAAAGTTAAGTGTGAGTTTCTATAATGTTGACTGCTATTTCTCTATAATGTTCATAAAATCATGTAATTTATACATCCATATATTTTGGCACTATGTATTTAGCTGTAACATAGACATTGACAATGTTCCAGTCTGCAGTAAGAAATTGTGTTTGGTATCAGGGTTATATTTGAATGCAACTCATTGTAGTGCATGCTCATTACTTTCTCATTATTTGATTATCAGACTTGAATTTAATACCCATGGGGGAAGAAGAGAATTATCAAGTTTCAGCATATATTCTGCTATTATTAGCCCAGGTTAGTTTTTACTCAACATTAGTTTTGATTATGTTTTAATTTGTGTAATCATGGGTGCCTTTTATCCATTCATTGTAATGTTTCAACAGAGCGCACTGCTGATGAAACTATAGAGAAAATTCAGCTTCCAAAGGGTGATAGTTGGAGTGTACATAAATTTGGCGGTACCTGTGTGGGAAACTCAGAGAGGATCCGCAATGTTGCAAACGTTATTGTTAAAGACCAATCAGAAAGAAAGCTGGTTGTTGTGTCTGCAATGTCAAAAGTGACGGATATGATGTATGATCTGATTTATAAAGCAGAGTCCAGAGATGACTCATATATAACTGCATTAGATGCTGTTCTTGAAAAATATAAGTTAACAGCAGTAGATCTGCTAGATGGAGATGAGCTTGCTAGTTTTTTATCTAAGCTCCAAGGTGACATCAAAAACCTCAAAGCTATGCTCCGTGCAATATACATTGGTATGTTGTTTGCTCTGTGCTCGCCCCCTATTGCTTCCTCACTAATTGCATATTAAATTATTAATCTAATTTAGTTGAATGAATGTTGCTTTGTAATTTGTATTCACTCTTATTTCCCTTTTTTTGAGGACTGTTGTAAAAAGCAAACAAACTTCATGAACAGGAACTCATAATAGTGTCAGTTACCCAGGATTTTTAACTATGCAATGCAATTTTAAAACCACAAGACCAACTAAATACTTTGGAGTACATTAGTTACCTCCAAGTCTGTTTCCAACATAATCAAAAGGAGAGTAATTCTGCTGTTGTAAGGTTTTCCACCACTTATGTTTTCCCAGACTATTGAATTACAGTTTGTTTTGAGTGCTTCCTTATGCATAATTCATATTGCAAAGTCCACCCTTCCCTTCCAAAGAAAACTTTCTTTATGATTCCTTACTGGTTCATTGTTTTGCAGCTGGTCATGCAACAGAATCTTTTTCAGCTTTTGTTGTAGGCCATGGGGAATTGTGGTCGGCTCATTTATTGTCATGTGTTGTTAGAAAGGTGGGTCCAATTCCAATTGTTGATTTGCCTTTTTGGGGTTGCTCAAACTAAAATTTGTTCCACAATTTGCATCCTAATTTCCTTTTTTATTACTGCAGAATGGAGTGGACTGCAAATGGATGGACACTAGGGAGGTCCTTATTGTGAATCCTTCTGGTGCTAATCAAGTTGATCCTGATTATTTGGAGTCACAAGAAAGACTTGAGAAATGGTACTCTAGGAATCCATCTAAAACAATCATTGCAACTGGCTTTATAGCCAGCACTGCTCAGAACATCCCTACAACTCTGAAAAGGGATGGTAGTGACTTTTCTGCTGCTATTATGGGTGCTCTATTTAAAGCACGCCAAGTAACTATCTGGACAGATGTTGATGGTGTATATAGTGCAGACCCAAGAAAAGGTTTGTCCGTACTTGATTAATCCTATTTGAACTATTTATCATTATAAACTCTTTAGCATCTGTTGGCTAAAAGTTATTTCATTTAATGGTACATGAACTATTGGAATATTAAACATGGGTTCTGCTGCTTACTAAAGAAGTTGCTTATTTGTACAGTTAATGAGGCAGTGATACTGAAGAAATTATCTTATCAAGAAGCTTGGGAAATGGTGATACCATAATAATTTTTCTGGATTTCAAAGTTTTGATACTTCTATCGAAGACTTCTTAACCCCAAAGTTGTCATTTTTGTGCAGTCATACTTTGGTGCCAATGTCTTGCATCCTCGGACAATTGTTCCAGTTATGCAATATGATATTCCGATTGTTATAAAAAATATCTTTAACCTTTCTGCTCCTGGAACAATGATCTGTCGGTCTAATGAGACTGAGTTTGAAGATGGAGAGAAACCAGAATCCCTTGTCAAAGGATTTGCAACAATAGACAATGTGGCACTAGTGAATGTTGAAGGGTAAGAATGTAATTCTAATGTTCTGCTTACTTCTTTTGTTCAAATCTAGTGTAGTGCCAGACTGCCAGTATCTCAAATCTCATTGTATACTGCTACTTGGAAACATCCTGTGTAGAACTGGAATGGTTGGTGTCCCTGGTACAGCTAGTGCAATTTTTAATGCTGTTAAAGATGTTGGAGCTAATGTAATCATGATATCTCAGGTATCATCATCACTATATAATATCTATCTCATTTTTATATATAACTATCATATAAAATCTAACTTAATAGGTGCTATGCAGGCTAGTAGTGAGCATTCTGTATGTTTTGCCGTGCCTGAAAAGGAAGTTAAAGCTGTTGCTGAAGTTTTAGAGTCTAGATTTAAGCAAGCATTGGGTGTTGGGCGAATCTCTCAGGTTTTGTTGCTTCCTAAAATTCCATTATCTGTGTTTGTATTATTATATTTTTCATTTGACATGTTGCCTATTTTGGTTTGTCTGTTATCGAGCATTATATACTGACAAACACTAATACAAGCTTATCCATCAGCTGTGCATTCTTTTATATTTGTTCTTCATCCATATAAATAATATAAAGTTTTCTGGTTTCCTTTATAGCACCTTTCCTCTGTTCAATTTGTGTTTGTATAGTGATGCTTAAATTGCATATTAAATTGAATAATTGTCAGATTGCAGTTATACCAAACTGTAGCATTTTGGCAGCTGTTGGCCAGAAAATGGCAAGTACCCCTGGAGTCAGTTGTACTCTTTTCTCCGCACTTGCAAAGGTTGGAAGTTCATAGCTTCTTTGATTTGTTGTTGTTGTTGTTGTTGTTGTTGTTGTTATTATTATTATGGAGAATTATTTTGTGGAGTATATATACATAAACAAATATGAGTGTGTGCATACACATAGTTCTGCTATGCTGCTATGCTTTATCCTCCATGTCTTGTATGGTCAACAGTTTATCCGTGCTGCAATATTTGCAATACCTTGAAGTTGGATTGATCATAAATGGCTACCCTGGATTGTCTTCTGCGTCTAATATAGTTGACATTTGTTCCTGGAATTAATTCTACTATGATGAGTGCAATATTCTTATTCCCCAAAGGAAGGCTTACTCTATTACTAGTAAAGGGGTGGCATTACCAAACATACTCTTTACAGTCCAATATTATCATGCAGGCTAACATCAATATCCGTGCTATAGCTCAAGGTTGCTCAGAGTACAATATTACAGTAGTTATAAAGCGAGAAGACTGTGTGAAGGCTTTACATGCTGTGCACTCAAGATTTTATTTGTCAAGAACCTCAATTGCGGTGGGCATTATTGGACCTGGGTTGATCGGTGGTACTCTGCTTAACCAGTTCAAGGACCAGGTATATCATTGGAGTTGTATAGGGTTAACTATTTTCTGTATTACTAAAATCTTTTATGGATTATAAGATATTGTTTCTTGATTGATTTGTTACAGTATCTGTAGCTATTTATGGATTATGCTGTTTATGAATTTCGTCCAAGAAAGATTAAGTTTAAGCAATTGTAGGATCTACAACATAGTTCTGCTTGGATTTTACTTCTGCTACTTGCAATGACTTGCTTTCAGATTTCAAATAACTGTAGACTCGTGATTATTGTATTCTCAAAATATTGATCTTATGAGTTGTGCCATTTTCATGTGCAACAAAACCTTAATCTTTAGGTGGTTTGAAATTGTTAAGCGTCCCACATTGAAAAAATAAGAGAGAACATATGGCTTTATAAGGCCATTGGTTAGACTAGCTAATTGATTGGATTCAATATTTTAGTGTGGTTTGGTCCATGTACATTATATTATAACAGAAACGGAGGGATTATGTATGCAGAGTTTATATTGTTGAGGTGATTCAGTTGTGGATTGGCATAATACTATGAAACTTTCTTTACAAAAACCTGATTTCCTTACTTTTTTGAATCCTATTCTTTTCCACCTTTTTTGGGATATCTCTGGACAAGAAGTCATCCTCAATTCTCAAGGATCAATTGCATTAGCTAAATTTGATGCTTGACCTCTTTTGTTTTTCTGTGCCAGACTGCTGTCCTAAAGGAAAAATTTAACATTGATTTGCGTGTTTTGGGTATCATTGGACTGAATACAATGCTATTGAGTGAGAAGTAAGTATTGCATACTCATGGGATCACCTTCTTTTTAAATGCTTAGTAAATCAGTATTGAAGACACTAGCTTTTCGTCAACCATGATGTCTGTCCCTTCAATTTCTCACTGTTTAAAGACTTTTTCTTCTATTGGAACTTTGGAAGCTAAGAAAAACTATCCATCATAGAGAAACTAAATAGCGAGATGCATTCCTAAAATTTGCAATGTACTACTAGGAGAGTTGAAATTGAGTCTAACTTTGATGAAATAACATCCTTCTTAATGCTTGTAGGGGTATAGACTTGTCAAGTTGGACTGACCTGCTAAAGGAAGGGGAAAAGCCTGACTTAGAGAAGTTCGTTCAGCATGTGAGTGAAAATCACTTCATACCAAATACTGTTTTGGTAGACTGTACAGCAGACCCTTACATTGCAAGCCACTACTATGAGTGGTTGCATAGAGGAATACATGTGATCACGCCTAATAAAAAAGCAAATTCAGGACCCCTTGATAAGGTAAAGTACTACACTTTCTTGCTGTCCTGTTACACAAGTGGAAACATTCTCAAGATCCTTCGTTGAATTTTCTTTCTATATCAAATTCAGTACTTGAAGCTGAGAGATTTGCAACGCCAATCATATACACATTACTTTTATGAGGCCACTGTTGGAGCAGGTCTTCCAATTATTAGCACCTTACGTGGCCTGCTGGAAACTGGGGACAAGATATTGAAGATTGAGGGCATATTCAGGCTAGTAATACTTTGCTTATTTACCTATTCTTGAGACTCGGGTCACCTTAATGTTGGTCCAATTTCTCAAATTGGTAGTGTACATATCTGCAGCATCAACTGGTGTGAAAACTTAGTAGTTTTGTATACTGTCGTTTGATGCATTGCTTCATTTTGCAGTGGAACTCTTAGCTACATATTCACCAACTTCATTGGGGAACGAGCTTTCAGTGAGGTGGTGAAGGAGGCAAAAGACGCGGGTTTTACAGAACCAGACCCAAGGGATGACTTGTCTGGAACAGATGTTGGCAGAAAGGTATGAGGCAGTGAAAGTTATTGATCATGTCTACATTGGGGGTGGAATCACTTAAGCTGCTATTCATCTGCATTCTTGCATAGAACTGATACAAATGATATGTTGTCAATTGTGCTCAATATTTGTTTATAGATTGGCTTCCTCCTACTTGTAGGTTGTAATTCTAGCTAGAGAATGTGGTTTGAAGCTAGAACTTTCTGATTTACCTGTTCAGAGCCTTGTTCCAGAAAAATTACAGGTGAGTGCTCTAGGGTAATTTTTTGGCATTTGGAGTCAAGTCCATTTTTCCTCTCTTGAAGTTTTTTACCAATTAATTACTCCAGGCTAGTGCATCAGCTGAGGACTTTATGCAGCAGCTGCCAAAATTTGATCAATACATGACTAAACAAAGAATGGAAGCTGAAAATGCAGGGGAGGTGAGTTTTCCAACATGTAATTTAAGGCTCATCATCTAAACAGGCCAATATGGTAAGTATGGTGTCTCCTTAGGTGGTCCCGAGACATACCATATCCATATGACCATATATATATAGGGCCGGGTTCTAGTGCGGCAGACTCCTCCCATGCGGATGTGTGGCCGTCTGTGGTGTTCTAAGTGTTGGTCTATGGTGCACTACGGGCTGATCTGTGGTGCACCACCAAATGCTGGTACCGTGGTAACATTTTAGTAATTTCAATGATATGCTGGTGTATTTAGATATGTTTGATGGTGCTTTGATTTCAATGAACCGTCAACCGTTCCTGTGTGCACCACAGATCAGCATTTGGCGGTGCACCATAGAGCACTACTAAATGCACCACAAATGGCAGCACATCTGCACGGGAGGAGTCTGCCGCACTTGATCCAGATTATATATATATATATATATATCAAGTCTGCTATTGTCATTGATGATGGCTCTAAAGTGGATCTGAAAGGGTTAAAAGAAATTTATATTTGGCTCTATTTCAGAATCCATGATACTAAGTTCTAGCATACATGGCACCATTGCACCAATGGTTAGCATTAGGAATACTTTATTTGCATCTTTATACTACAAACTTTCTGCTTTGTCTCACTCTGAGCTCTTAAGCCTAGCGGCAACCCCACAGTAAGCTGCGTAATTGCATCTTTGTTCTTGCATGGCATTTAATGAGGTTTATCCATCAGGTTTTGAGATATGTCGGGATAGTGGACGTGGCCAACGAAAGAGGGAGCGTAGAACTGCAAAGATACAAGAAAGACCACCCATTCGCTCAACTCTCAGGGTCTGATAACATCATTGCATTCACAACCGAAAGGTACTCCAAGCAGCCTCTGATCGTACGCGGCCCTGGAGCCGGTGCTGAAGTTACTGCCGGTGGGGTGTTCAATGACATTCTGCGACTCGCCTCCTATCTTGGTGCTCCCTCATAACTCATAGGTTCAGGGAGCTGGTGGTGTGTTTTTCGTGGCGTTTTAGCCTTAAATTTGCAGGGCATAGCAGCATTTGTAGTGACTAGCTTAGTGAGTGGTTAGCTGAGCCTCTGAGTTGTGCTAATAATGTGTGCCTTTTCAGTAGCTCCTCTTGTTTTCTTTTTCTGCAAACTATTATCTTTCTATGTTCTGTAAGAACTATCTTCAGTTCCCATAAATTTCATGCGATTGGGCATGTGCAAAATTTGTAGGCATTGGGTTAATTATATTAGAGCATTAGAATTTTTCTTTAACACCTGAGAATTTGGAATAGATTGATAATGAAATGACGTAAAGCAAGAATAAATTACAATTGAAATAGCATTCTAAAACGAGAGACGTAATTTAAGAATAATTGTTGAGGACAACTATGCTTGGAGGCTCCAATTACGAAAGCAAGGACAAAGGTATTTTATAGAGTTGTGAGTGGCCTTATTAAAAGAGTAAGGGCATCCTTATATGTGGTTTTTTCATGGGATAATATCAAAATTTTGCCAACAAAGCAGGTGAGAGAATAGGAGAGAGAATGCTTGTGTTTCATCTACAAGCTTTGGTTCATAGAACATTAAATGCCTGACATTTCTTTTCCTTTAATATGGATGCTGTGCGCGTCATGCGCGCAGCAGCCGATGCGGGCGCGTACACCTGAGGCACGCCTGACAACTATGTTTAATTTTTTTTTTTTAAACTTATATTTGTTTTATTTTTTTTTCTTTTCCCACATTTTCTCTTTTTTAATCACACTTACAAAAACTCCTCAAATACCGCAAAATAACTTCATTGATATGGATGCTCAGAGCATCCTTATCAATGGAGTTTATTCACGGTTTTTTAGAAGTTTTTTGTAAGTGTGATTAGGAAAGAGAAAATGGAGAGTGATGAAAAAAACAAAACAAAATTGATTTAAAAAAAAAAAAAAAAAAAAA
>NC_044919.1:27062826-27071177 GCF_003576645.1 Ipomoea triloba | reverse complement strand
TAAAAAAAAAAAAAAAAAAAAAGTCACCTCTGTCAGGCGCGCCTCAGGCGTCTAGCGCACAGCAGAGAGTAAAAGAAAAAAAAAGTACTGTTCCAATATCTTGCTTTGCAAGAGCTCCCATTTTTTCTCTCACCTACACTCTCTCACCTCCACATCATATATTACTATTCCAAAAACTACCTAATCTCCATTGATGTAGATGCCTAAGTGAAGCTAATCAAGAATATAAAGATGAAGTTGAGTTGAAGGTGGTCGTTCTAATTTAGGCACAATTTGAAGAATAAAGATTGAGTGGAGACTCATACCTTATAAATCAACACTTCCAGTATTTTTCTTGCAAATAAAAATTTGAGACTAGTTTAGACGTCTTTATGCTATTTAATTTGTAAAATCCAAATTAGCCTTATAAATCCTAAATTAATTTGAATTTAAAAAAAAAATCTATTTGACTTAGTTATCTTGGTCTTGTGGCTAGTTGTATCTTTTTAGCTAGTCTAGCATTAGAATAGCACATCTTGAACTTAAATGTCATTGATGTAGGGGCTAGCTAAAGTGTATAAATAGCCTTGCTATTATTTTTGCTAGACAACTTTGACAGTAGTACATTCAAGAATATTGCTTTAGCAATTTCTTTTCCATGAGTTCTTAAGGAGTATTTTGACTTATCTTGAGATTTTCCTCCTAAATGGCATCTAACAAATAATTATACCAATATTTTTTAGTTCCAAATAGGGGTCTAACTTTATTGGCTCTTAGGCCGTCTCCATTAGCTATTTTATCAGAGTTTCTCAGAATTTTTTTGACATCTTCGAAGAGAGAGAGAGGGAATAAAGAGAGAGGGAAGGATCTCCCTGCTAATTTGGAGTTTTTTTTTTCATAAATGTGGGGTCCACTAATGAGGAAGAAAGTTGCGCCTCATCCTGCGCCCGCCCGCCTAGGCGCATAAATCATTTTTTTTATATACATATTTTGATTTTGATTTTTTTTCTTTTATTTTTTTTTCTTCCACCCTCATTTTCTCTTTCCTAATCATACTTGCAAAATCTCCAAAACACTTGATATTAAGGATGACCTTGTTAGATTTGTAGAGGTAGATTATTAGATTTGTAGATGTAGATAGATGTAGATATATTTCAAAGGAATAAGGGCCAAATTGAGCACTGAACGTAACGTGATAATACAATCAGGCCACCGGACCAAAAAAACGTGCAATTACATCGCTCAACGTTGCAAATGCCTTCAATCTCACCTGGTAGCCGGTTTATGACCCTTTCTTCCGGTTGATTGATGACTGGGATGATTACTTGGCAATATTTCATTTAATTAATTTATTTTCATGCGACTGCACCAACTCCACCAACTCAAATTCATCGTCGTCGGCAAGTTGAGCGACGATGGTGGGAAGATTCTTTCCGCTTCCAAATCCTACTGATATGAGCAGCTGTCGGAGTCGCAGTGACCACCTTATCATTCTTCTTTCTGGCCCTCCATCCTCGTAACGCATAATTTCTCATTGTTTCACTCACACTTTCTTTCTGCAGCGAAGCTTGAATTTTGATTTAATTTTGCGCAGAGGAAAAACCTCGTTACTGTTCCAGTACGCATTGAACTCGGCATTGGAGTTCAACGGCGCCGTGGTGTTCATCTGCAACCGTCACAAGTTAGATACCAAACCCCCCTTTCTCTCTCAGGGCGTTGATCCTTCTTCCGACATTTTTCAACGTATTCACATCAAGTATGTAGATGATGATGAAGGAATTAAGAGATACTTTGCTGCATTCCACATTCATCATGTAAACCCTGTTTCAGTTATAATTGATGATTTTGCTGATTTCTTTGACGAAAGAAATTGCCAACAGAGGTACAATAATGCTAGAGGAAGGGACTTGGCAATGGTTCGAACTTTAGCCCTGTGCCGAAATGCCGTTGATTCTGCCAATTACTGATGATACTGGCAACAGAGAATCAAGACCATGTCAACTTCTTCTCTCTGATACTCACCTAGGTGACTCCCCGAGGTTGCTTTACATTTATAAGAGATGGGTCTCCTCTATTTACGCAATTAGAGGGGACGGCTTTGGGTTTAGTAAAAAAAATCAAAAGCCACCGACAGCAAGCTCCGGCTCCCGCGATGGCAGCAACAACAGCATTTCCGACGACCTTTCTCTTCCTCCGGCGATGGCAGCAACGACATCAAGCTCCGACTCATTTTCCGGCGACCTATGGTGCTTTTCGGCGATTCTTGCTTGGGCGACGAAGATGATGTGGTTTAATGATGTTGTACGTGATTAGAAAATGATGATAAGAAGAAGATGGCGTGAAGTCCTGAACAAAAAAAATGGGATGAAGAAGATGAGGATGTATGAGTGAGGAACGACAGATCTGAGTCAAGGATGAAGAGAAGTGAAATGGTAGAGAAATATACACCTGGAAGAAAGGAAAACAAAGAAAAAGAATAAATATAGCCAAATAATCATCCCAGTCAGCAATCAACCGGAAGAAAGGGTCATAAACCGGCTACCAGGTGAGATTGAAGGTATTTGCAGCGTTGAGTGATGTAATTGCAAATTTTTTTGGTCCGGTGGCCTGATTGCATTATCGCGTTACGTTCGATGGCCAATTTGGCCCTTATTCCTATTTCAAATTAATAGTTTTATACCATATATTTATAACATTCTTAGTTGTTAATAATGATCATTGGTAAAAAGAAAAAAATGCCCGAAAAAAGAACAGTGGATTACTTCATAAAAGATTCACCACGCATCTGCTTAAGCTTTCAATCAAGCAGAGTAAGAAAAGTGGGAAAAAGTAGAAAATAGAAGAACCATACGTGGTTCAACAAGAAACACAAATTTCATCCACAAGAAGCCAATCTTGAATTTCAATTTCTAAACATCACATAGACTGTTCTCAGTACAGGCAACACAATCAACAATAGAATGCTGGAGTGCATTCTAGTGATTCTACTAGACTAGACTAGACTAGACTAGACTCTCAATGACTCAATAATGATGGAAAATCCAACCTGAACTACCGTTACAAGACTTTCTCTTGAATGAACTGAAAAACACCCAAAAATAAACAGAGGAAAGAAGAGCGCAATCTCTTTTTATCCTCTCCACTACACTACTAGCAATGCCCTTGCCCGCCATTTGTTTGAGCAGATCAATTTCATTATGCCTAACCCTTTCATCTCCTCTTCAGCGTACCCCAAACTTCCAATCTTCATTTCTGTATAGCTTCAGGCCCAGGAGGTTCCGCTGCTTCAAACCATGTTCTTCACTCAAAGAAACCAAGAAGCAGCACACCTTTTCCAAGATTCCCTCCAGTGCCCCCCAGAGGCTCAGGAAACTCTCTAATTTGGGAACCAAATGGGAACACGATAGTATTGATCGTGGGGATGGGGACACTGCCCTTAAAGGTACCCTTTTGGCTGCTCTTTTACTTGTGGGTATGGTTGGTGGATTTGGGACCGTGAGTTACCTCTACAGAGACCAGATCAATGACTTCTTGAACCAGCTATCTGTCTTCATTGAAGGTAGATTCAAATAAATAGCATTTCCATTTCCAATTCGCTTGTGTTTTTTGTGTATCTGTGTCCGTGTTTGTGTGTGTATGTTTGCTTGGTTGTTTATAGTTGTTACCTGGAATCCCAATTGCCTCATTGTTCCATGTAGATGGTAGGTGTAATGAGAATTAACTCAAGGAATTATGTCCTGGATAGAATGGTTAGGGGTGAGATGAATTGAAACATGTGCTCCATCTCAACTAAAAACCTAAGCTGATAGTTGGATTGCGCATTTATGTTTATATATTATATGCTCGACACACCCCCACACGTTGTTGGCTCTAATACCAAATTGAAACATGTGCTCCATTTGAACTAAAAGCCTAAGCTGATAGTTGGATGCACATTTCTATTTTTATATTATATGCTCAACAAGATGGTCATCTGGTCAAGAAGAAAGTGCTTTTGAGATTGCCTGAACAATGGAAGCTTTTGAATTTACTTTTTTCCCTTTAAAAATGGCAGTTGCCTCCCCCATCACCCCTCCCCACCTACATATATAGCAGTAACTTATATATAAAAACAAAATGTATATACAAGTCACTAGATGTTTAGGTACCTTAGTTGGTTGTTCCTTAAAATTTGATACCATAGGTCATAGGATCAAGCTCTTCCTGAGATATTTTTTCATAGACATTAATTCATTTGAACTACTCCCTCACTCAAAAAAATTCTTGGATCTGGCCCTGGTGACATGAATTCAATTTGATTTTAGTTGTGTGAGTCGAATGTCTGGTTCACAATGTATCAAATTAATGTAAAATGTGATAAAATTAGCATTTATTGCCCTTGACAACAATTAGTTTACTCAACAGAAGTACCAGATTTGTAATTGGTGTAAAGGTTTGAAGATATTTTGCTACATTGTTCAGTTTTCCCTTGAAAGGAATATGTTTTTACTTGAGCTTCTCTAAGGCTTTCTGCATGACAGGTTATGGACCAGCTGGGTATGCACTTTTTGTTGTGGTTTATACTGGGTTAGAGGTAAGATTCAATACATCTTCATTCTCTGTTTCTAAGTTGTACAAAATTTGTTACTTTTGTTAGCTCTGTGAAAGTTATAATTTTAATCTATAACGTTGCTATCTGCTCTTTTTATGTCATACTTGCTGATCCTGACTAAGTTGTGTTTCATAGATACCTGTAAATGCCTATTAACTGAAGTATACCAGTAAAATACTGGAAGTTAAGAAGTAGTAATATTCATTATTCATGAAAAATTATTTGTGAGTATTGTCACATATGATTTGAAGGTCCTATCATTTGAAAAATGGTTCTAAATTATTTTGAAATAATTGACATTGATACTTACCTCAACAACTGGTTAGACCTTGAGCAATTATCTGGTAATATAATTTCTCAAATTTTGAGGTTGAAGAAATTCATCATTCTTGTGATGTTGATTTTTCACTTGTATCTTTTGGTCTAGATCCTTGCATTACCAGCAATTCCTTTGACCCTCTCTGCTGGTCTTCTGTTTGGTCCCGTCACTGGGACCATTATTGTCTCCATCAGTGGAACGGTACGTTTCTGAATTTCTTGTATACATCCATTAAGAATTGATTCCGATTACCTAATACTTGTATTCTTCCCTTTCTTTAAGATGGCTGCAAGTGTTGCATTTCTGATTGCTAGATATTTTGCTCGTGATCGCATTCTCAAACTAGTTGAAGGGAACAAGAAATTTCGTGCTATTGACAAAGCCATTGGAGAAAATGGTTTTAAAGTTGTTACTCTTCTACGCTTGAGCCCTTTGCTTCCATTTTCTCTTGCGAATTATTTGTATGGACTTACATCTGTCGAGTTTGTGCCGTATGTTTTGGGAAGGTCTGTCTCCTATTTCATTCTCATGTCTTAAAATCCTGTCATTTGGTTTAACAATTGAAAGAGGCATATTTTCTCCTTTCTAGTTTTTTTTTTCCCTGAATTTTCTGAACTTAGGATTCTTTTCCATTCATATCATGTTACGTTTACCTTTTTTGGATGTTATTGAAATGCTGTTTCATCATAAAATGGCTGCATCGAGCTTTTTAACTTTTGGACAAGGCGTCTACTGATGCCACTACTTCACTTGGTGTGTGATTCAAGCTCCAGAGGCATATATTAACCATTAGCAGTTGATTCAAGCTTCAGGAGGCTCTAGGTTGACAGTTTACTATTCTTATGTGTTCTTTTCCCCTAAAAAATGTTTGCCAAAGAGCGTAAATTATTTTCATTCCACTAAAATTCAGATATCCTAAAAAAACCAGAGAAACGAGTTAAAAGCTTATGCTACCTTTGTAGTGGCATGTGTATATGCCAATTTTTTTAGGGATTAGAACTTTCTGCTTGGAGAATTTCTCTAAGTTTCACTTCTTATGTGCAGTTGGTTAGGTATGCTACCTGGAACTTGGGCTTATGTGAGTGCGGGTGCACTTGGCCGTGCAATTATTGTGAGTAATTGCTTCATTTTTGTGTTCAATTAATGCATGAATGTTATTGCTGCAATGCGGTTGATGGCACATTTGCTGTTTTGTTATTTTTTTGGGGTGACGAGGAAAACCCGCATCCACTACTCGAGAGTGTACACTGGGTAGACCCCGCCTTGTGACCCTAGCCAGCAAATGACCACAAGGAGGTAAACCAGCCTAGGTTGCCTATAGTTGACCAGCTCAAACCAAGAAAGTGGAATTCGAACTCGTGACCTTGTGATTACAAGTTTGTATCCTTAGCCATCTTAGCTGGGGTTACCCATCTTTCATTTGTTATTGTCTCTCACAAAGAGTGCATGCCTGTGTTTTGAAACTAATAGTGTATCTATGCACCGCTTAATATTGTAATGACACTGGTTAAAAGTTCACTCTGATAATTTCTTCGTCAAAGAAGATCTTGAAATGATGGCTTCTTTTTTATGATTTTATTCTCAATATATATTTTGGGCATTTCCAGCAAGAAGAATCTGAGATTTCTCTTGGGGGAGGGAACGGTGTATTGACGCTTGGAATAGGCCTATTGTTTACTGCAGTAGCTGCAGCTTACATAACTCGGCTCGCTAAGGTAAACCTGCGGATATATTGTTCTCTACTTTCACTTCCACTTGCACTTTGCAGTATATCTTTGTTCCGATTCTCATTTAACTCTGTTCTCTCTGAGCCAGGATGCTGTAAAGGATATCGAGTAGAGGGCAGGAGGAATAGTTTCTGCATCATTAACTACGGTATATATTCACTTGTTAGTTTATGATATTCCATGTGTAAATTGAAACCTGATCATTTATGAAACCAAATACATAGTTTGATCATTTTTTTGAGTTGAAAATAAGCTGTTATGGGGTGGGGATTAATGGAGGGTAATGTGCCAATTCTGTTGTTTAGGAGTTAGATTGTTGAAGTGGGTAAAGGAAAAAGAGCAATGTGGAATTAATCTTAACTCCAAACTTACGGGTCCCTTACTGCTCTTGCTTGGAGATTGGTGAAGGAGATAAATCGTGAAATGTTTCTCAATTGGCCTACGGTTATGTTAGGAGCAAATTAATCTTTTCGTGTATAAGTGTATTAGTCTTCCTTTTTGGTTGCTTTGTATTTGCTCAAGTGTGGTGGATCTGAATTCTTTAATAAGAGTTCCCTCATCTCCTTTAAACTTTTTATCTATCATTTTGGAGAAAGAAGCTAGTAATGTAGGGAAATGGAATATTGGCTAATGATTTTTTACAATTTTCAAGAAAAGAAATTCTTTTTTCTCAATAAATCGTTGAAGTTGTCAATATCAAGGTTGCAGGAGGCGCTAGGCATTAGTCGAGCGGTAGAGTAGCATCTAGTGTGACAATCTTGATAATACGTATCTATGTGTAAATCATGTTTTTCATTATGTTATTATTTTCTTTTATTAATTCCATAATTTTATTATGATTTTGCATCATATCTTCCAGGGTTTTTAAATTTTTATTTACCTTTCAATATTTTTAGTTGTTGTCATGGTGATATCTACTTAAAAAATTCAGCTATAATATTTTTAGTCTCGGAAATTGGTTTAATTATAAAATCATTATTTAAAAAAATGGCTATCGTTTTCTTCTCCTATTAAATTTTGGTAGTGGATCTATTTTATTATTTATAAAATAATTTACTTAAGTATTATCATTTCTAACAACAAATTGAACAAGTAATAAATGATAGTGAAATTTTTTATTGCTTATAATTCTTTTTCATTTATATGATACTTTTCTTCATTAGCTTCCAAGTTCTTGATCCATATCCACATATTATTGGTTTTTCTTTATCTAATCATTTTTTCAAAAAAATATCATTTTTATCAAAGCCTTTTAATACTCCTCCCCATTCTATATCACTTGCATCATTTGTAAATAATTCAAGTTGATCATCTTTGATCACTAAATAATATTAACTTTTGCAATTTTTGAATACTTTTATATAGTTTATGGTTATATATAGTATGATCAACTAGAACTCTCTAGATTAAACTTCTTTGTGTTTCTTATTAGCTTCAAAAATATCATTTCTAAGCATTAGTTAATTACCCTAATGTTTGAAGCATTTTTGTTCAAAAGCATAAAGATTCTTATGCTTCTAAACCCACCCAGATCAAGTTCCTTGGATATAGATAATTAATTAAAGTTATAGGGATTAATAAACTATTAAAATTATCCTTCCGAAAATTGTAGGACCTTTTCAGAGCTCGTTTGTCCTGGAGAGGCAGATCTCTGACAACGTCTTTATTTATCAAGAGGTCATGCACACCATGCGCAACAAACGAGGTTTGACAGGCTACATGGCTATTAAGCTGG
>NC_044919.1:27052826-27057826 GCF_003576645.1 Ipomoea triloba | reverse complement strand
TCCGGAGGCCTCCATTTCCTAATCGAGGCAGCAAACTGACCGATGGCAGATTTATCGTATCCACTCACCGTGATTCTAGTGTTCTCTTCAACCTTAACCTGCAAGCCATCAGGGATTGCCATCCGAACCGGATGAGAGAATCCGAGATTAAGAACTATATCTTTGCCTTCAACCACCGCACGGTACCCTACACCAACCAACTGCAGTTTCTTGTCAAACCCCTTGGATACGCCTACAATCATGTTGTCGGTGAGGGTCCTGGCAATGGAAAGTGGAAGACTGTCATTAACAAAGTCGGGATGAGCCCTAAATATTTGGGCACTCCATACCATTACAACCATGAACTATTGGACACACCATGTTTACGAAATCAATTGATTTATTTATGATGGCATGATTTTGAGATGCTAGCTTTTAGATGTAGCAATCAGAAAGCATAAGTTTCATTAGACAAGGGGTTAAGGATGCTGCTTTCTAGCCTTTGTTTCTACATGTTTTCTTATCTGATTCTATAAGTGACTCGAAAAGAAAACAAACGTATCCAAACTATAGATCCACAATGAGCAATAATTATCTCAGAAGCAATGTGGGGTTTATTTACAAATATGGTTTATAGTGCAGGCCAAATCCATACCAAAGAAGAATAGTGTACGTGGCACATAAATTGACTCATGTTGCCCTCAATAATGCGTGTAAATACTGATACACCTTATAATAAAGAACTGCCTCCTTTATATAGTGCTCCATCTAAGCCTAAAGATCAAGATGAGTTGGGGTCAACCAATATCATTAATTTTGCCACTATACAAGGATGACACTTATCCTCATCTGAAGCTGATCCTTAGTTGTCAATTGTGATTTATCACTTTTGGGTCAAGCCTCTTAGTGGGATGATCTATTGATAGATACAACTGTGTGAGTTGAATTACCAGTTATTTTTTTGGGCTTAACTCATGGCATGTAATACTCTGCCTAATTTGTATTGGCCATTTCGATACTCTTTTTTTTTTTTGGGGTTCTTTTTTCTTAAATTTTGAACCTTGTTCAAAAAGAAACTATAGCATAATATGTTTAGTTTTACATTTTTATTGTAAATGATAAAAGGAACGGATAAATTGGAAAAGATAATATTAGATGAAAGGTTAGTAGGATGGATGGATCAAAGGTGAGAATTGGATGGGGGCATACTGAGAGAGCAGATGGCATACATGAGGATAGGACGATAGGTGGGATGATAGTCAAGTTTGGATAGAGTGGAATATGGGTAAGGTAAAAAGATTTTGGGGTGAGATAGGTAGAGTCAACGGAGAGAGGGGGGCACATGGGAAAAGTGTGTAGGGTTTGGTGGGTCAAATAGAGGTTGATGTGGATCAATTAAAAGAAGTTGCCTGCATATATGGGAGTAGGGGGTGGGATCAAAGTAAAAGCCATGTAGGGTTAGTCAATGGGGTTTGAAAACATAACAAACACCTTTTTTTTTTTGTTTCACAGAATCTTAAAATGAAAACATAAAAATAGAAACAAGTTATCGAATTGCTCAAATTAACAACTCAAGTACTAATGTTGCCAAACCCACGGCATAAACAGCCAGTTTTCTGGTTTTTTATTTTTGCTTTTTGGAGAGCTTGGAAAGAATGAAAGGACAAACCCCATTGTTGGGTGCAAGGACAATCTTGACATAACAGAATATAATCATATATCAGTATCATTAGGACATTAGGGAGTTGAATTCAGAATCGACCATTTTGTGCTAGCAATTTATAGGACTAAGTTGTTCAACTAAGTAGTGATTCATGGAGCAGTTTCTAAATTGTGTTCAAGTGGCTACTGATTATAGCTTTCAAGTACCAACATACATAATCAGATCTGCCAGTTTACCTACTTGAAACTTTAAAAACTAATTTCACTTTCGCTTTAATTTATATGCTCCACTTGGGTCCTTTCAGAATTTTCAGTGTCAGATACTTATCATAAAGCACCAAAATTGTAACTAAAGTCAAATGCTATGCTCAGAATTCACAGCCAATAGACTTCTTATCCCGGTCCCTTGATTTTCAGTATAAACCAAGACTAAAATCCTGAAAATTATCATCTTACCAGTGTCATACTCGGTTCAAATTCAAGATAAGAGATAGCTTTTGAATTCAAACCTGATGGAGGATAAACAAAATGACTGGGACATTTCACCTTATGAGTACCTGCTTCTGTATAGATTCAAGAACCAGGTAGGTTTTAGGTTAAACTTGCTGGAGAAAAACTTTCGGCTGGTCCTATTTCTAACCTTTCAGCTACTGGAATAAAAATATATTTATAAATGCACCACACTTCAACTGACAAGAAATGGTTCCTAGATCTGGGAAAAAATAAAATAAAATAAAAATCTCTATGATGTGATAATGCCTGGGGTTCACACTTCACAGATTATTGGAAATCTATAATGCAAACTATAAATCATTTAAGAACTCCTGATCCTGGTTCTCTACCTGAACATACACACACTAGCTACTGTCCAGACATTTACTGTAAAATTGAACCCAAAAAGTTTACTTTTTGAACGTTTACTTTAAATAGTCAAAATATATAAAATGTTAATAACATCTGCTGCTCAGAGAGTTAGCAATAAAACCAATAAATAATAAGAAAGATGCAATGAAAGTGGTTGATACCTGAATAAACCATGCATCTCATTAGCCCGTCTCGTCTCCACAGCCTTTCTGACCCTAAGCACTCCTGATTCCTCCTTCTCTAGCTTTACCTCTCGTGGATAAGTAATAGCCAACTCTCCTAGAGGACCTTTAACTTTGAAATCTTGTCCTTCCATGTTGATTGTCACATTGGAAGGCACTGGAATTGGTTGCTTACCAATTCTTGATTCCTTGCATTCCACTGTTTTCCTTACAAAGCGGTTGCGACCAATGGTGAGATTAGTGAAACGGATTCCACTAGCATCACCAATGAAATTAGACCTTAGGTTGCTGACATGGAACAATAATAAGACATTGTCAGATATATAACAATTATGAACAATAATAAGGTTCATGCTTCATTAAGCAAATCAAAGCTGGAGAGATGAGAAAAATAAGAATATCCATAATATTCTATATTTCTATGGTGCAATGCAACGATAGAAGTCCATTAAGCAAGAGGCATAATGTCATGAACTGTACAAGTAGTTGGCATTTACAAGCTCTTCCCCAAAATATTAAATAGTTTATGGCCTTTTTTCTTGCTAATGTGGACATACAAATTTCTAACAACAATTTCAGAATTCAATTGTTTCCCGTTTAGTATTACATAACAAATTGGAAAAAATGATCAATAATCAAATGCAAAACCCTGCAACAGTCAAATTCAGGCATTCCACTGTTTAACAACTAGCCAATTGTCTATCCCCAACCCTTCAAGGATTAGAATAGAATCTCCAAAACATTTATTTTCCTTAGCGAACATTCCCATCCAGAAAAATGCAGCAAGGTGCCATAAACATAGCCCAATTCTTCTGCTATATTTCAACAGTCTCAACAAAATAATATTAATAACAATCAAAGACTCAATCCTTGGCACAAAAAACCACAAAAATGTATCAAACTTTCAATCTCAAAATACAGTAAAATTGTGATGCTGCAACTAGTTACCCAAATGGGAAGAGAGAGAGAGAGAGAGAGAGAGAAAATAAGCATACTGGGAGAGATTTATGGAGCAAAATTGAACAGTACCTTGTTGCAAAGGTTTTCTTGCGCTGAGTCGTCCCTGCAGATGAAGAAAACCCAAGGGCGGACACTGATGAGGAGAGTGTTGCTACTCTCTCCATTGCAAGAAAATGGAGGTTCAAGAGAGAAAGCAAGTGAGTTTTGGTTGGGGTTGTGTGTTGTGGTTAACCCTGGGGGGGCCTCTGCTTATCTTCAATGTCAGCATCCTGGGGTTTCAATTTGGATAATTTCACCTTCACTCCACCGGGATTTTTGAAAGTAGGAACCTTTGTCTTTCTGAAAATTATATTCCAACCACAATCTTTCACTGTTCCTTTCTGTTTACTCCATAATTCATAGTATATGATAATTAGGGATGACATTGGTTGGGTATTTTTTAGTACTCGATTTTTTCTGAACCCTAATAGAACATGTCCGGGTAGTGGCTAATCAAGTCCAAGTAAATAAAAGAATATACATTCTCAATCTACTGAAGGTTGACAAAGAGCCAAGGCAAATTATACTGTGCATCGCGTACGTAAACGACGTCCTTTTGAGCTTGTAAATTAACCGTTCACTTTTTTGGAAATCACGTTTTCCGTTTCGGTCGGTCTCTGTATTTATGTTAATATTCTGTGTATTCTAGGTAATCGTTCTGTGTATTCCAGGCAATCATTCTGTGTATTCTAAGCAATCGTTTTGTGTATTCATGTTAGTAACACATGTGGTGATGTGTTTGTGCATTCGAATGTTTAGAAGGATGAGTTCTGTGTATTTTGTGTCAATATCCTGTGTATTCATGTTATTAACACAGGTTATGATGTGTTTGTGCATTCGAATGTTAGGAGTATGAGTTCTGTGTATTTTGTGTCAATATTCTGTGTATTCTAGGCAAACATTTTGTGTATTCTAGGCAAACGTTCTGTGTATTCTAGATAATGATTATGTGTATTTAGATAATGAATTCTCTGGAGTCATTCGCGTCCGCGTCCACTAACATTTAAACGGCGTCGTTTTGGACCAGGGTGCACATTGCTATGTGCACCGTGGTCCACGATATAACGATTGAAGAGCCAACGCCCAGCTATGCCGCTTGACCACAATGCCTTTGGCATGATGACCCACTTATATAAGCATATTTAATAATCATAACATGAAGTATAACTTATTACACTCTAGTTAGATTGTTGTTTTTAAATTATTAAATAATTCAGAATATCATTAGTATCTCAATGTAATAGATCCTCTATTGCACGCATAAATGTTTTCGTATAAACCAAATTAAAGCCACCCAGTATTGAGCTTGACAAG
>NC_044919.1:26970326-27050326 GCF_003576645.1 Ipomoea triloba | reverse complement strand
CTCCATCACTTTCAAAAGTAGATATCACTTCTACATCATCAAATTTGTAAATTCACTACTATTTTATCTATATCCATGCAATACTCTCTCACTTTCAAAAGTAGTCTCATTTACATTTTATATTATAAAAATAATAATAATATAGCAAATAAAAAATAAATAAATAAAAGAAATAAAAGTCAATTGCAAACTTGCAAGCACATAAGCTAACAAAATAAAACAAAAACAAAAAAAAAAATTCACATTACCTTCCACATCATCTCGAAAGGGGTTCACTTGGTGGGATAAGGATAGCCTTAGGGATGGTACTAATCATATAAAATTTTATTTTTAAATTTGTATGATATGAAAATACATTCATGACCAAATATATGAGGAGTCTAATTGTATTATTATATTATACATTATACATTTTTATCATTTTTATTTTTTCCAATTTTTAGTTAAATTTATGATAGCGTAACTATTTCTTTCGTGCATGTAAAACACTAACAACACGTTTGGTTCACATAATGAATTTTGAGGTAATAAGAATGCTATTCCATAAGGAATGGAATATGCAAGGAATATAATAAGAATTGTATTCTATTGTTTGGTTCACGGAAGGAATAAACTTTAGGAATTATATTACATTGTTTGGTTGGTTTAAGAAATATAAATGAAATATGTTTTAAAAGACATAAATACCCTTATAAAATATGTAATAATAATAATAAATAATAACAATAATTATAATTTATATAATTATATATCAATCAAAATATTCTTAATATATTATAACAAATTCATTCCGTGCATCGCACGGGTGAAAATACTAGTAATAACAATAATAAGGACATTCATGTTATTATTAATATTAATATTATTATTATGTAATAATAAAATAAAACTTATAATAATATTAATAACAATAATAAGAAAAAAGGAATAATAATAATAATAATAATAATACAAAACAAATTATATATAAAATAATTTGTTTAAAAAGCAAATTGGAGTTTTTGATCCCACATTGGTAACTTATGAAGATGAGCTCCTCTATATAAAAGAAGCGCTGCTTCTCTTCTGAATTTAACAACAGGATGAGGAAGCCTTAAAGAGCCAAAAACTCATTCGTTTAAGGAGTCTTAATTGCTCTTAATTACAAGTTTTATTTTAAAAATAATATAGGAGCGTTTTGGAAAAATGACGACCTTTCCCAAAAACGCCATGGGGTAAAATTGGAAATATCAACATTAGACTATTCCTGAGCACTCAGGAATAGCCTAATACATATGGAGGCCTAGGAATCTCTATTCCCCTTGCAAGGGGAATAGGTCATTCCCAGAAACATCTTGGGAATAGAAGGTTTTACCAAACAGAACAACGGAACAGGCCCTCTATTCCGCGAACCAAATGTACCATAATACGGTTATATATAATATATAGGTGATTTTACTGTCACGAAATTAATATTTGACATTTTTGACCTAAAATTAATATTTCAATGGTAAAGTGGGAATTCAACTCACAACAATAACATCTTGGAGATAGGTTTCCTACGTTGACAATAGTTAATGAGGTGCCATTTTATTTTCCAAAAATCATTGTCATGATTAATGAGGTAAGTATTCAAAACGACAACGTTCAACTGAGATGATTAATGAGGTGCCATTTTTTTTTTTCAAAAATCACTCCGAACATCTTTTTGAACATTAAATTTTGTATTTATGAACATACTAAGTTATGAACATTAAATTTTAAGTTTCTGAACATATATAAGGCATATTATGAACACTAGTATTGTACCCGTGCGTTGCACGGCTGTGTTTAACTGTACTATGTTGCATGACTAATTTGCTTTGGACTACATGCATGCCAAACGTATATTGAACGGAAATTATGATTATCAACATTCAACAATTATTAAAAAGTTCATGGTACGTATGATAAAATATTATTAAGTATTACACAACAATTAAAAATTTGCAACCTTCTTGGTACACAACATTAATGGAACACAACATTCATACAATGTACTTACTACAGTACTGCAAAAAGAAATTTATACTACATGTTTACAAATTATTGAAAACCTCATGGTACACAACATTCGTAGTATAATTGTTACTCTCTACATCATCATTTGATATTAAGATTCTAAACCCTTTAGGGTTACTAACACGTGAAGCAGCAACATATAATTGGCCATGAACAAAAACAGGTTTCTTTAAGAGTAACCCAACATGCTTTAATGTTTGACCCTGGCTTTTGTTAATGGTCATCGCATATGCCAACACTAACGGAAATTGTCTTCTTTGAAAATTGAATGGAAGCCTTGTATTTGTTGGCGTCATTGACATCCTTGGTATCAAGACGATTTGTCCAGCGTTATGACCAGCGACAATTTTTGCCTCGATAACATGCTCTGATAATCTAGTGATAATAAGCCTTGTGCCATTGCAAAGTCCCATTGCGTGATCTATATTTCTCAACAACATGAGTGGAGATCCCACTTTAAGAGTTAAAGCATGATTAGGAATGCCAGATGCTTTTAATCCATTAAGGAATTCTGGAGTGTGCATATCCGATAGGATGCCATTATTTGAATCTGCCTTACACACCGTGTCGCAACTTAGGTATGTCCGGCTTTCAGCAACATGGAGATCTGTCATATATTCATTCACTGCATTCACAACATCTAGCGTGGGGGCTAATATCGCACGACTCTCCATGTACTCTTGGTGACAACACCCTTCTTTGAACATTGGAAAAATATTATCCACAATAGTTGCTATGTTGTCCCCTGTCGATGGCAACAACATTTCTTGAGGAATTTTAACTTTGGCATAGCCGTCATTAGGGCCTCCCAAGATACCATCGCCGATTTGGGCCAACCACTGGGCAAAATCTTTAATATCCTCAATATTAGCACCTTGTTCATTTGTATTTAGGCGAAGATTCTTTGTTAACCTCAAGACTTGACATGATCCCCACAAGTAAGAAGAGTTTATTGTTGCAGAAACAATATCTTGCCTTGATCCTTTCGGCACAACCGGTAGTATTTGTCTAAAATCACCTCCTAATACCATCGTTTTACCACCAAATGTCTTACTACCACTATTGCAATCTTGGACCCGCATAAGATCTCTCAAAGTTCTATCTAGACATTCGAAGCAATGTTTGTGCATCATTGGTGCTTCGTCCCATATTATAAGCTTTGCAGTTATCAATAGTTGGGCAAGATGGCTACCTTGAGATATGTTGCATGTCGAGTCTTCTGTAACGGCAATAGGTATAGCAAACCGCGAGTGAGCTGTCCGACCGCCTGGCAAGAGCAAAGAAGCAATACCGCTAGATGCAACATTAAGGACCACTTTTCCTTGTGACCTTATTTTTGCAGAGAGTGCTTTCCAAACAAATGTCTTTCCGGTGCCGCCATATCTATAAACAAAGAAAAAGCCGCCCTTCTGTTCTTGTACATCATTTAGGATCGTGTTGTACACCAAAGATTGCTCATCAGTTAATTGACTTTCTAACCTGCCGCTCTCTATAAGTAGAGCATCCCGATCATATCCAAGCTCATCACACAACAAACGATTGTTGAGGTTCCAAGATTCTTCAAGAATTGGAATTGGCATATGAGGGTAATCTTTCAAGGACTTGTTGTACTTTTGTAACAATCGCTCAATCTCAATTAATGCTAAATCCTTCTTCTCATCATCAGACAAACTCAGATCTGCATTTTACAGAGTGCATTGTTAAAAAAAAATAAATGCTATTAACGCTATAGTACATAAGTTAAAATAATTATTAAAACACAATAATTTTAGAATAGAATACTTACCATCATTGGAGAATAACCTCCGCCTATTAAATAGTACGTCCTTTGCCAAGTGATGCCATACTTGACACCATACGTTTTCGGGCCGGTTAACCAAGTTGGATGCTAATAAGACTACAAAAAGTTTTCTCATTGCTGTTGCAGTAGACCAAAGACTTGCTTCATTGATTGCATCTATGTATTCTCTGTCATCATCTAAAAGCCCTCTTGCATAGCATGCATCCATAAAGGATGGATATACTACACCTTGATACGACTTGATGTCATCAAAATTAGTAGGACCACGAACTACATTTAAGAGACATCTCAAATAATAAATTTCTCCACTGCCGGGCGGTACGTAAAATATTCTTCCAATAGAGAAACCCCTCTTCCTCGGATGCCATTCTCTAATATCCTTCTTCCATACAAATCTTGTTGGCATGTCAATATAAGCTAACTCCCTTGCCGATTGAAACTTCTTGTTAGCATCAAACCACGCGGTAAACATACTCTGGTATACAGTTGGTCGACTTAACACATTCTCAATTCTGTCATCATCCTGGAATACCACTGATTGACAATCCGGCAAATGGAAGCTCAACCTCTCCACAGGCGGGTGCCTGTACTGGACCTCAAAGCTTAACAATCTCCATGCAGCTTCGCATGCTGACACGTATCTACAATCGTAGAACATAGTAATTTCGTCAACATGCTCACTTGCATGGTCATCTGCGGTGCTCTTATAGAATTCTGCGGTTACCCTGTTATTGCCTTTGTTCACATACTTGAACAGATACTTGATTGATCTAGATTGGTTACACCATTCTACGTTGATGTGGGCTTTGTATTTGAGAAGAAGGTATCTATTATGTGGCACCACATATCTACTATCCAACTTTATACCATTCTTATCAACTGTTCGACCATTTGAACGACGTCTGTAGATTGGATATCCATCATCATCTAATGTTGACACATCTGCATATTTCTTAGGGAAGTGTTTAGAACACTTGTTGTTTGCCATGCATGGAGATTTAGGCCTTGCTCTACCACATGGCCCGTGAATCATAAACTCGTCAACAGCATTAAAATATGCGTTGTCCATTATTGGGTCCGATATCTCGGCTGAAATAAATTGGTCAATCATATCTGTTGTAAAGCCTTGAGGCCGTCTTTCTAGGAAAATCAGAATGTGAGCGTGTGGTAGACCTCTCTTTTGAAATTCTATGGTGTATACAACTGCATGTAAATTACCGAAAAAATCAAAATAGATATTAGATGTTGATCTATAGAGTGACTATTGGAAATTAAGATGTATAATATTAGATATTTTGAAATTAATACAAAATTAATTCACCTGCCACAACTTTTCCAAAAAGCTTTCCCGCACGAATTTCCTTCACCAATTCATCGAGCTTTATCTTGAAAACCCTGCACAAAATGTCAGGTCTATCTTCTGGTTTGAGGTTTGATCTTAGCATGTACCTTTGGATCTCTGGCCACTTCGGGTTACATGTGAATGTTATAAATAAGTTTGGATAACCTTTGGCACGACAAATCGCCATCGCATCCTGATAATTCTGTATCATATATCGAGCCCCCCCTGTGAAACTTGACGGTAAAATGATTCTTTTTCCTTGATTGCTAGTATCAACTTCCCCTCGCGTCAAAGCATCTGAAAGACCTTTGTATGCCTCACAGCGTAGCGCTCTTTGATTATTTCGAATATATAGAAGCCGGCTTGATTCCACCATTGTGTATGCATCAACCAGAAACTGTTGGAAAAGTCTCTTTGCATGTAGTAACGTAGACAGCTCACCAAACCGCTCATGTATCCTGTACGCAAAGAATTCTCGCTGCGAGACCTTAGTTCTGCCACCGGTGGGTCTGAGCCTATCCAAATAGAATTGAATGTCCTCCCTATATCCGTCCTCTCCGAAAGGAAACAACAGCGGATACTGTAATGGTAAGTACGCAGGGTTCAACTCGTTTATCCGCTTTAGATATCCGGCGTTTGTCTCTACTATAATATCCCTATGACCAAGCGCTGGATCGAGATCCCCCACTATAAGTGCAGCGACTTCCGATACAGTGGGCAAATTGTATGTTCTCGCATCCCCATTCCGCTTACGAATCAATCTCATCTTGAACTCTGATTGTGAATTGCATTTTATATGCGTTTGAGCCCAACGGAAACATTTGACCAAGACATTGTGATCATCCAAATCTTGTTTTATGTCCTCCACTATTTGAACATGGGTTTCGGTACTCTGTTGATCGCCCCTATATCAATAGCGTTAAGAATTGTAAGAAATGAAAATAAGTTATTACACTTAGATACTAAAATATAAGAATGGTAGTACTTAAATGCGAATCTTTAAAGTTTATTACCTAAATGCGTTGATGCGATTCTCCACCTCATTCTCCGTGTCATGTATGTACAATTGAGCAAATTTTGGACTACTACCGTCTTGAGGAAGCAACCCTCCCATTAAATGGAAGTTTTGACCATTAATTCTAAATATTGGTGGGGCATTCCCAATATTTATAGATGTATCCACTTTTGCTCCTAAGGATGTAAAAGAGAACATGTTATTATACATCCTAATGTTTTTCAAAAATTCAATACGTTTCTCTCCTTGACCGAAAAATAAGTTGTAGATTCTTGTTGGCGGTACCCCCAATCTTGGTAGCTTGATCTTGCCATGAAAACAGCATGTAGAATACTTAGGTATTGCGTGCCGCACCTCCTTATTAATACGTTCTCCATACCAGAAAATTGCATGGCAATGATCACAAATATTGTTGGGATCCCCAATATCATTGTAGATCACTACAAAATTTGAATTGAAATGTAAAAAAGATACTTTAATAGAACAAAATATTAACTCTTCTTTTACCAAAATTAAAGAATAATAGGATTCAAAATTGTTTAGAAAGTAACTACGTACCGTCGGGTGCAGGTGGAATTACATTAGTGTGGTTATTTACCACAACGGATGAAGTTTGCACATCAGTATTGATTTGGGGGGAAATAGATGGCACATTATCAACATCTTGAATATTTTCTAAAGAGGGAGAAAGTAATGAAATATGTTGGTACAATAGTGTAATAAAAAATATATTATTTTCCCAATTCTATACTAATAACTAATTGTATCATGTTAATTGAAATTGAATCTCAGTATTTATAAAATCCACGCCGCATAGAAAATAATATATTTTTACTCACAAGATTATTTGAAAATATTCTAAAACATTACTTTCAGTGCAGACCTATAAATGTTCAAAATGCGTACCTAAACTTGTAGATGGTAATGAACATGTAGGTTCTACTCCATTAATGGTTGGTATGCATTTTGGAACATTGTTTTCTTCATGTTGAACCGATCCAGCTGTAATGAAAGTCAACAACATTGTATAGATCAACAAACTCACAACTCACTTATTATGCATAGTTTTTATTACATTAGTATAAGTTCATTTGTAATTAAATGAATATGAAAATTTAAGAAACATTATTAAGATATATTATACAATGGAGATTTATATGAAATTAAATAAATAAATTTATGTCCTCATTCACATAGGAGGTTTAAAAAAAAGATAAAAACTCATTAAAAGTAAAAGTTGCTAACAGAACAATTTGCAATAATAAATTACATCTATATTAGACTGCTTACCAGCAAAACCGTTTTCCTCCATTTCTTTGCTTGTATCGTGTAATGTAGATGCAATTCCTCTTCTAAATTGCGAGGAGGGTGAATTGATAAATTTGACCTCAACCTGTTTGTTCTATTTCTCGTCTCTTTTGGACAAAAAACATTGTTTTGTTAAGAAAGACATATGACTAAGATAGCATTGAAGTTGTTAACCATGATTGTCATTTTTTTTTTGATGTAATACTAAATTCTATTTAACTAACCTTTAGTAACGTTTTGGGAATGCAAGAGCCCTGTAGCATGACAGTTTGTTGTGGTCACCTGAAATGATTGAGATGATCTTCCCCGAGATGATTGCACTAATCATCCAGTTGAAGAAATTATATTTACAATACACATTTAATTTATAATGTGTAATCTAAAACTCTTTGATAAATAAAAATTAGTAAAGTTTTTTAATGGAATTGGATACTATTACGTATTGAACCTAAATTTTCAATTTTAAATCTCTAGATTCAAACAAAAATTAACTAACCTTTAGTAACGTCACTGTACGTCAAGTGGCCAACTTCATGAAATTTTGTTGGTGTGTCCTTAAATAATTGAGATGTTCTTCCCCGCAATGATTGCACTAATAAAAAAGTTCCTCAAAAGTGATTTAAAAATATATTGTGCAAGAAGATATTTAAGTACAAAATTTAATTTGTACTATATAATTTAAAAACTATATAATAACTAACCATTATTCAATTAATTTAATGGAATTGGAAGTTGATTACGTAATTAAACTACACTGTACAGTCTCAAGTAAAAAAATGCAGAACACACACCAAAAATTAAACAAACCTTTAGTAGAGACACTGGACGTCAAATGCACAACACTCCTCAAGTTTGTTGGTGTGTCTTGAAATACTTGAGATGATATTGGCCGCATTGATTGCACTAATATAAAAGTTCAACAAAAGAGATTTAAAAATAGAATACAATTTCTAATGTGTAATTTAAAAACTATATAGTAAATAACCAGTAGTCAATTATTTTAATGGAATTTTATGTCTATGGCTAATTGCGACTACACTCGCATTTAGTAAAAAGCATAACACAGACCATTAAAAAAACTAACCTTTAGTAACGACAGAGGACGTCAAGTGCCCAACACTCCTCAAGTTTGTTGGTGTGTCTTGAAATCCTTTAGATGATATTCTCCCCGTTGATTGCGCTAATAAAAGAGTTGACCAAAAGTGATTAATAACAAAAACAACATTCGTAATGGTTAATTTTCCAAATATATGATAACTAACCATTACTCAATTATTTATATGGAAATGGATCTCGATTACGTATTGAACCTCAACTTGTTTTTAGAAAAAAAAAAAGACAACAATTAAAGAAACCTTTAGTAACGTCAGTTGACGTCAATTGGCCACCACTCCGAAAGTTTGTTGGTGTGTATTGGCAACCTTGAGATGACATTCCAGAAGTTGATTGCACTAATATAAAGGTTGCACAAAAGTGATTTAAAAATAACATCTCAATTATAATGGTTAATTTTGAACTAAATGATAACTAACCATTAGTCAAGTCTCTTAATGGCAATGTATACGTGCTATTACGTCTTGAACCTACATTTCCAATTAGACAAAACCGAAACCCAAAGACTCAATGAGGATCAACAAAATCAAATTAAAATAGCGAAAATAAAATGAGTCAAATTATGGTACACCTAATATCATGTTAATAACTAATTTTGTAAACAGTTTATATAAAAATGCGAGGTTCTATTATTACCTTTATTGCAGCTGCCCCATTGGGATAGTGGCGTGTTAGAACTAATATTGGACTTTATTAAGTTACCACCTGCAAATTAATGAGTTGTGGGTACAAATTATTATATATAACTACCATACATAAAATTACTAAAAATAAAATATATTTGTCAATAGTCATTCGAAAAAGGTTGTTCTACTCATGTGAAATACTTACTATTATTCAAAATGGTCAATGTCGTATTTATAAAGTTCTCAAACACGCCAAATACGTAAGGATCCGTGCGTGGCACATGATGTGGTGCTCTTGTTGGCAACACATGATGTTCATTGTCTGTGTTGTTGTTTTCTGCATTGTGAAAGACCATTATGTAAAATAAGCAAGTATACTACAATATTATACTCATTACTTAACAATCATATACTTTGTAAACATTATCTTAAAAAATTACATGAAATATTTTACAGACATTGTAGTATAAAATTTTAGCGTATATATGTATAAACTACATATACGGACACACAATTATTAATATATATGTATTTTATATATATATAAAATATATACGGACACACCATTATATCTGTAATATATATATATATATATATATATATATATAATAAACAAATATCAGATGATGCATCCGTAGTGTTCATTTTGGATCTCCCAGCTGCACATCTCTCCCTCTCTACTCTAACCTCCATTTCTCTACTGCTATTACACTCATATATGTAACTCTACGAACCCAGATCTTTAATCCATGCATATATCGCTAAACCTCGCCGTAAACGACATACCATAGCCGTTAATCGACGACTTGAGGTACCGATACCATTAGCAAATTGAAGAAAAGGATTTTGGTGCAAGATGGAGAACAATGAACTGGTAAGTTTCTGTTCAGAGTGTATTTAGTTTTGAGATCGTAGATCTACGATTTCCGACCTGCTTATTTTTGAAATGCATGTCTTTTCCGATGAAACTTGCAGGTTTGTTTTTTCGGTTACTTCTAGTGAGAAACAAAACTACGGACGACTGGACTATGTACTGATTCACAGACCCATGTGCTTGAAAATGAAGTTTCAAGCTAATGTATTTGGACCCATGTGCTTGAAAATGAAGTTTCAAGCTAATGTATTTGGTAATTTGTGCTTGAAAATGAAGTTTCAAGCTAATGTATTTGGTAATTTCTCTATTCATTTTGTTTTCAGTTCTTAATTATTTGGTAATTTCTCTATTCATTTTGTTTTCAGTTCTTAATCTTGCACGAAATCTGGACTGTCAATTTTTTAAAGTTTCAACCTAGGGTATTTGGTAAAGTTGTCAATTTTTTAAAGTTTCAACCTAGGGTATTTGGTAAAGTTTCAGTTTGTGTTATGTAATGACAACTCAAATATGTTGATTACTCAATTAGAAGGATACCTATTCACTGTCAATTTGTATTGCCTTGGCCTGCAGTTAATGAATTGCCCTGAGTTCTGTAAATTTGCAATTTGTATAAAAAACTTAAGTTGATTTAAGTTTGTTGATACAATTTCAGTAATACATTACTGAAATTTGACTACAATTAATGTTCATGAACACCTAAAAACCCTCAGTACATAGAGTGGTTTCGTGCTAAATGGTAATAGAAATTTACTATGTTTTAGTAGGTTAGAAATTTTCACTCTAAATATCTAACCTACGTAATCAACTCTAAAACCATTTGAAATGTAAAAGAATCAGAGTGAGTACCTTTCTCATTGGATGGATGTTTCCTTTTAGTGCCTATGACCGCTGATTTGGTGAGCTTCCTCATGCTTGCATTTGGTTATTAGTTTTTCTGTGTCTCATGAACAGTGAATAGGTAGTATTTATACTGTAGTAATCAGCATCAAACAGTGAATAGGTAGTATTTATACTGTAGTAATCAGCATCAATAATGGAGGGGACTTTTGTTTTTTCCAGTATGACATCATCAATAATGGAGGGGACTTTTGTTTTTTCCAGTATGACATTGGAAGACTAAATGACTTACATGCTTTTTTCCAGTATGACATTGGAAGACTAAATGACTTACATGCCATTAATGAGTATGACATTGGAAGACTAAATGACTTACATGCCATTAATGATTTTAGCTCCATAATGATGATTAACTTTATATGTAACCAAATAATTACACTGATGTATATTTTATTGACAATTTTTAACTGAATTGTTAGCCTAATGTTTAATTAAATTCTCTAATTGGCAGCTAAACTGACACAGTTTTAATACATATTCAATTAATAGCTTTTTTAATATTTATTATCCACAGGATTCAAGGTTGTGCATTGGCCTTCATAACTGATGATTACAGAATAGTGTTATCCATATACTAAGGATGAATCAAGCAAACAACACACATGCTCTCAGTGGTGTGAAATAGATAAGTCACCTATTCATTTTATAATTAGTTATTAATTAAAATAATGATCCAATTTGACTGAGATGATAGAATAATAGAAGAAATGTATTGGTTTTCTTGATTTACAATTTGGTCTATTAGAAATGTACCATCTATTCAAATTTTCATTAAAAAAATAATACAGCTTACTGGTAAAAATTTAAAAGTTTGGATACTACCATCTCTTCAAAATTTTCAATTTAATGAAAGTAAAGTTTGTAAATTACCAACTCAAACTGTGTAGAGTATTGTCTTTCTGTTCATTTAAACACAATGACAGTTATGAATTGTTCTAGCACTGGAATTTCTAATTCCTACTGTCAATATCTCAGTTTATATGCTAAGGATGAATCAAGAACATAACTGACACACTATTAGTGGAGGCGAGAGGTAAGTCACTTGTACGTATTCTTTTTTTTTTTTTTTTTGAAAACACTTGTACCTATTCTTAATTAGTTAGTAATACAGTGTCAGATTAGTGTTTTTTTTGCTGGATTAGTTGAGCAATTTGTTCATTAAAAATTTGCTAGAAATGTATGGCAATTTGTTGACATAGTATTTCAACTGAGCAAATACTGAACTGATCTACATACTAAACACTGAACTAAGCAAATACAACTAAACAAATTTTCAAAATATAATTTATTGAATACAAATGGAATGTATGTTACTAAGCAAATACAAATAAACCAATTTTCTAATTTATTGAGCCTAACTAAACAATTTTCAGAACTGCAGTACATACTAAGTGTAGACAGTTTTGCTAGGTTATAGCAGTGCTCCAACTTTGCTCAAAGTTTCTGCTTTACATCTCCTGCCCTTAGATCTTGAATCCTGCAACAATAATCCAAAATTCAAACTGTGGTTTAGTTAGGAATGCCACTTTTATTTTGATCCACAACGGTTTGACCTGCAATACTTTTTTTTAAAACCAAAATAAGAAGCAGTCACAATACATAACCAATAGGGAAATTCGGGGTACAGTTTAAAACAGAAAGCAACACCAGAAACAAAGTTTCTGCTTTACATCTCCTGCCCTTAGACCTGAAATCCTGCAACAATAATACAAAATTCACAGAGTGGTTTAGTTAGGAATGCCACTTTGATTTTGAACAACACCGGTTTGACCTGCAATACTGTTTTTTAATACCAAAATAATAAGCAGTCACAATACATAACCAATAGCGAAATTCGGGGTACAGTTTAAAACAGAAACCAACACCAGAAACAAAACATAACTGTCATACACAATAGTAACCAAACTGTCCATAAAAAACAGTCATAGAAAACACTCAATCTATCTTCTCTAACTTGACATGGCATTGCTTCACTTTCTTTCCACCCTTGGTTGAGGAGAATGAATCAAGCAAACAACGCTTGACTGGTCCATCAGTAGTACAATCTGTACTACTCGTTGGAGCCAACAGAGCAACAGGACTCTCCCCCTCATCACTCTCAAACCCCTGACCATTGAAAACATATATTAACCAAAGTTAGCATTTGAGGAAGACTTACTGTTTAACTGCATTTAGTTAAAAAAAAAAACCCACTACCTCCAAAAATTTATCATCCCCCTCGCTTATAGGGCCTTCAGAGTTAAAGTCATTTTCTTCTAAAGCTAGAAGATCAGGGCAGAGTTGTTGCAGCAGTAACTGGTCAGTGTTAATTTTCACTACAGGAAATGGGATATTACGACGAACAAAGTGTTCCTTCTTTGCTGAAATCTTGAAAAGCATTGTCTTCCCTTTGAGTTCATATATCTCCTTTATGTGTCCAAGGTTCTGAAAAAATGAAGCTACAGATTAGTTATAAGGGTTGACAATAAAATAAATCTCAACTTAAAAAATGCCCTATAACAAATTTAGAAAAAACTTACATTCAAATTCCTTTCATATAGGTCTTCTGTTGCAATACCTAGCAAATCAACGCATTCCCTATCCCATATCAAAAAGGATGCAGTACCCTTCATGTCAACTACACGCACTCTGAGTTTATACTTTCTAACACTACCATCAGGGATTTCATTACATTTGAAACACTTATTGACACCCTCAGAAAGTTTGAGTGCTTTATTGCAACCCTTCTTAGGACAGGAAATATAAAACCAATCACTTGGTTTTTCCACACCATTTACCCTTGCAGCTATCCAAAAGTCACCAAACTGGATAAAAAAAAAAAGAATACAGATATTAAATTAATGAATAAGAATTCGCAAATGTATTCCAAAATCATTAATTACATCTTCAGTGTCGTAGAGATCATTAATAGTAATGAGCTCCAGCGATTGAGTGCTCGAATCATCATGAGTGTTTGTGAAACTCATGCTAGACATGGAAGCTATACTCCTCATGGGTGTAAGCTGGGACAGCTCTGTCATACTGTAAATTATAAAGAAGAGTTAATAACAAATATAAAAACAATGAAAAAAGAATTCAGTTCATGTAAAGTTACCTTTCTTTAAACTGCTGCATTTCAGGACAATCAATATTAAAGTGAATTTGAGTGACATCATAGGAGGAGCAGATTTTTACATCACCATCTGAAATTATATATGTGTATGTTAGTATAGGTGCACATCTAGAATCTAGAATATGATTTAAAGTACTTTGATAAACAGTGATGTCACTTACCTCTAACACCAAATTTCAGTCTACAGCACTGGATCAGCACATACAGAGGCTCATTACCAGGAGATTGATAGAAAGGCTCAATTTTTGCAACATGGTCATCCCAAAAAGTACAGGTTAGACGATTACCCCTAAGCAATCAAACGCAAATATTTAGCGAACAACAGATGCATCCTACTTATATGGTAAAAAACAGATAATACATTACTTACTGTGAATCTTCTATAACAAAATCAATTAGTCTAGTATCATTGCCATTGATGGTCTTCTGTTGTGGAGCATGTATTTGAACAACTCGACCAATCAAATCTAATTGAAAAACATATGCTGTCAAAAGAAAGGCAGAAAACAGAAACAACTTTTGTACACTAATTAATGGACAGAAAATTAAGATTTGAATGCTTACCAAACAGCTCTTTGTCATTTATGCTTGGGTTACTCCTCAAACTTTGGAATGACCTGATTCTGTACATGTGTCTAGGGAAATTTGCAGACCTATATTCTTTCATAATAGTCTCACCATTGAATTGCAACATGTATTCATGCATACTGGTTTTATAAGTATGCCAGTTGGCTACCACAAAGAAGTTTTTTACACAATAGACAGATCCTTCAACAAAACTGTTAAGGAATTTAGGAAGGATGTCGTTTGGTATATGGGCATGCGTAACAGTCCCCTGAAGAGATAAATAAATATTTATGTGCTTAGCATTTGTTGAAAAAGATTGAACCAAAACAAAATAAAACTTTACAGTTTCGGTATGGGATTTGAAAGACTTATTTTGGTACCGAAACAGAAAAGACAGGGAAATTAAAAAAACAAAATTTCAGGCAGATTAATGAAGCATTTTTACAGAAAAACTAACATGGAATTGATTTTTTTTGCAGGTTCGTGAAATATTTATGTACAGAAAAACTAACATGGAATCTATTTTTTTTTTGCAGGTTCGTGAAATATTTATGTACAGAAAAACTAACATGGAATTTTTTTTTTTTTGCAGGTTCATGAAGTATTTATGTACATATATTTGTCACTGTAAAATACTTACCTCTTCGTCATGAAAAAATATTTGTCACTGTAAAATACTTACCTCTTCGTCATGAAAAATCATTTGTCACTGTAAAATACTTACCTCTTCGTCATGAAAAATCAACTCTCTGCTCTTGATCTGAGTAGAGCCTCTCCTTTCCATTACACAGTAGGTACGAATCACTCGTAGCTTTATAGCACTACGTCTGTTCCAGGCTTTCAACTGGTTGGCAAGACAATACATCCCCATTATACAAAATCGTTTAGCAGCAGAACGCAAAAGATAACAGCACTGGAGAATTTTTTTGTATCTGTATGTAGTCTATAGCTTAATATGGCATGTAATATATATCTGAGATGTAGATGTTTAGAAGCTTCAGAGTTCTAAATGTACTGTATTTATTGTTGCCTTGGTACTCTAACCGTTAATGACGGCTAGAGTATATATATCCAAGAAGGCATTATGGAGATCGTATACATATGCCTGTATATAATGATGAGCGTGAAGGAGCTCTATAATTGTTCATGGAATATAATGATGAGCGTGAAGGAGCTCTATAATTGTTCATGGATTATAATGATGAGCGTGAAGGAGCTCTATAATTGTTCATGGATTACCGAATCGTTAGCGAAGGAGCTCTATAATTGTTCATGGATTACCGAATCGTTAGCGACGATTCGGTTTAATTGTTCATGGATTACCGAATCGTTAGCGACGATTCGGTTTACTATTATATTTCCCGGTAATGCTTTCCGGCTAATTTGAAAATAAATTTCGGTAATTGGATCACATTAAACCACTAAATTTAATGTTGCAACGTTGGTAAAACCTAACGTAAAGACGCGCTGGTTATTATCCTACAACGGCGGCGTTTACACTTGGGCGGGAATTTGTGAAAAAATTAGCCCATTACGACGCCTTTTTTTGTGCTGCATTTATTGCTGCTCTTGTTGCTATTTTATATATAGAGATGTAATAGAGTGAATGCTATAATGTATACTTTATGAACATTAAACTTTGACTCAAGATCCAAGATATAATTTGTACTAGATTGGCGAATGGGGTTGTCCAAGTTGACATAAGTGTGTATTTTGATTTTTTGTGCACAGAGTCAATAAGATGGACGGACTATAGAACCAATCATTATTCTATAGACCATGGTCCACACATTTGTGTGAACTATAAATAAAAAAAAATACATTTTTATATATATTAAAAGTGCCTATTTATATACGTAAAGTACATTATTTGAAAGTATATGATTTTGTATATATCATCAAATAATATACTTTCACAGTACACAAAAACTTTTAATATATTGAAAATGTATATTGTATTTATAGTCTACACAGATATATAAATCATGATCCACATAATAATTTGTCCTATAAAACAACTTGCGATTTACTTTCTCTAATTGGTGGCAAATTATGCTATGGACCCGGGTCCACCGTGTAAGGTGGACTCGGGTCTATGTTCACAAATTTAAAACTCTATGTTCACAAATTTAAAACTCTATGTTCACAATTTTAGAACTCAACATACAAAATTAAATTACTCAATATTCACAACTTTTTAACTCTATATTCACAATTTTGTTATATAGATTCAAAAATTGTGTTATACTATTGAATATAGAGTTTTGATACTGTTGAGCATAGAGTTATGAAATTGTGAACGTTATGAAATTGTGAAACTGTGAATATGAAATTATAAAACTGTGAACATGAAGTTATGAAATTATAAACATAGAGTTATAAAATTATGAACATAGCATTATGTAGACCCGAGTCCACATGAGCATAACAACTGCTAATTGGTTCTATGGGCCGAACTAGAGATCCAGTAAAGTAAATTGGGTCTTATATTCGAAACCCATTAGACAAACGGATAACAATTAGGCAAGCGGATACCTAAAAGGCTAAAGCCCTAAGCTACAGAGCTCGAAATATCTCACCATATATACAAACTCAGAGAGTTTATGGACATACAAACACAATCGTGTTTCCCAATTCTCCCTTCTCACAATCTCACACTCTCCAAGAAAGGCCTCTCTTTGCACCGCTTTCGTTAGGGTTTTCAGGAACGTCCGGATCGCAATGGCGGATGAGGAGGTAGTGGTGGCACCTACATCGGTGGCGAACTCCGATAATCACAAACGGAAGCTTGAGGATTTGGAGCAATCCGCTCCAGGTGAGTCGGTATTGAAGGAGGAGGAGGCCGAGCCAGATTCGGTCAATAAAGCCGACGAGGAGGAGGAGGTGGAGGGCGGTGAAGGTGAAGATGAAGCTCAAGCTGATGGTTCTGAAGCTAAACGACCTCGTCTTGAGGAGAAAACCGATGAATTAGGTATTTTAGTTATTTCCCCTTCTCCTCTGGAACTCAAAGCTATGCGGTTATTTCATTATTTGTTATGCATATTCTGGCTTGTGTTCTACTTAGCAAATGTGCACATGTATGTTCTTAATATACATGTCGTTTTAAAGGGAAATTATATTTCACTTATCTTGCATGTTGCATCAAATATCAATAGAGCACATGGCTATACATTAGGTTTCTTTATTGTTCACTGTTTGAGTTCTTTTACATAGTGCTGAGTTCGGTAAAATAAATAGCAGCTTGCTTCTTTACATATTTCATCTAAAGAGAAAAAAGTATAAGCTTGATTATCTACATGACATTAGCTTGTAATGCTATCTTTCTGGATAAATTCCATTTTTCAGGTGCTGAGAATGGACATACAGAGGAGAAGAATGGGGATGAGTCAAAAGAGGATGATACTGAAGAGAAGCCAGATTGTTTGGATAATAATGAACAGTTGGATAATGGCCAAGGAGTGGAGAATGATGCTCCGACCACCACCAGTGAACAACCTGCTCCAATTGATGATTTGCAAACAGAGAAACCTCAGACTGACAATGTTCCAGAAGAACCATCTAAAGGTGAAGATCAGGAACCATCTACTACTGATATCCCTCAACAAGGAGATGCTCCTAATGAGCAAGAGAATACAGCATCAGAGACTCAAACAATGTCACGGAAAATGGAGGTCCCTAATAATAAGGTTCAAGGATAAAGCAACCTGCTTTTTTTTGCAACTGCTCAAGTATGTCTCACTGTGCAGAAATATCTAATGGTTGTCCTTGCCTCATTTCGTGGTTGGACAGGTTGGTGTACTTATTGGCAAGGGTGGGGAAACTATTCGACACCTGCAATACAATTCTGGTGCCAAAATTCAAATCACACGTGATGCTGAGTCTGACCCTCGTTCCTCAACTAGGTCTGTTGAACTAATTGGAACTTTGGAAAATATAGAGAAGGCTGAGAGATTGATAAAGGATGTCATAGCTGAGGTTTGTCTGACTTTTATCATCTGTATAGCTTATGCTGCTTACTGTAGTTCTACTTTTTTTGCTTCTTCCCATTTCTGTGTGATATCATTTTTGGATGTTTAACTTAATTTCTTCTCTAGGCTGATGCTGGAGGCTCTCCTTCCCTTGTGGCTAAGGGCTTCAACCCTGTGCAATCTGTTATTGGAGATCAAATTGAGATGCAAGTTCCAAATGAGAAGGTGTGCTTTCTTTGTTTGTAAAAATCTTTTTTTTTCCAGATTTTCTGTTCCCTCTCCTTTTTTTGTTCTTTTTCTTTTTCTTTTTAAAATTTGCCTGTTATAGTAGTGAATAATTGAATGTTTTCATTTTTATTGGTCCAGGTTGGTTTAATTATTGGAAAAGGTGGAGAAACTATCAAGAGCCTCCAAACAAGATCAGGAGCACGCATTCAGGTAGTGTATAATGACTATGGGGTGATAAATTTTTCATACAAATTTCTAAAACTGTTGATTTTTCGTTCTATTTCTTTTAGCTGGTGCAACTTCCTGAAGGAGAACAATCAAAAGAAAGAACCGTGAGAGTGACTGGTGATAGAAAACAGATTGAGCGGGCTAGAGAAATGATTCAAGAAGTAATGGATCAGGTTTGTATTCATCATCAATCCTGTTGTTTAAATAATTAATGTTTGGTGTAACAAATTTTACTGTTGATATTTGAATGCAAAGCATGATTCTTCTAATGCATGATTATGTAGTTTTTTTTTTCCTTCTATATTCTTTCCATTTTTAATTTGTATACCAAGATCTAATCATTTGGCATGCATATTGTGAGTATATGACTTGTTATGCCAATATTGACCAAGTTTGAATTCTGGATTTTTGGGTTAAGTTTGAATGAAAATTCTCATCTAAGACGCTCTGTTTTGTGCTCTTTGTGAATCTTACAACATGGAAGGATGCTTAACTGTTACCTTCACCACTTTTTTCGGCAATTTATATGCTTTGATTTATGTACAAGAATATATGATGTATCATAATTAGATATAAGAAATTGAAATGTCTCTTTGTGTTCAAAGGGAGGTTGTATGATATCCCAAATCATTGAAGGGGTTTTTTGCTTAGATAGGATCTTAGATTTTTCTCGTGTCATGACTCGTGACTTTATAGCTTAATGCTTCTGCTCAGTTTGCTAGATCTTTACTGTTTGAGCATATGTGCTGAAATAGAGATGTAGTAAATCGCATGTACTTGTAGACATTACTTGATTTGGGTTGCAGCTGTTCATGAGTTGGAAAAATGTCCCCAATTAGGAGCCAGAGATTTTTCTATTCTTGAAAATTTTTATAAGCATCTTCTTGCCAAGGTCACTTGAATGCAGTTAAGGTGGTCTTATATTGAAATGAGATGTCGGTTGCCATGATGTTTTTCATGTTAAAGGTGCCAATTCCAGTTGGTTGGCTTTAAAAATGCAGATTTGGATTTTGCTTTTCACATCAGGTCAGCATTGCCTTCTTCGTGTAGCAATAGACAACTACTATTCACTCTCATCCACAGAAGAGAGGTATCAAGCATTAGTCCCCACAATAGCAGGCTGTGTATAGTTGGTAAGATTGCTTTGTGACCTAACCCCAAAATAATAGTGGTATTAAAGACTACGTTATACTAACCTGGGTGTTCTTTGGTATACACCGTGTTCTGTGCACAAGTCATGTTACAGAATGTGTCCTCACTAGCTAAATTGTCCTTCATGTTGTTCCAATCCATATATTGAAATGTGATGATGTTATCTTGGAGAACTAGAAGATATGACACCTTACCTATTGATTTGCTAAGAGCTTTCTGTCTGCTGTTTAGAATTAACAATGTGAGCCCTGAATGATTGTCATATTAGTGAAGGTTATTTGAAAAGCTAATTATAATTTATGTAGATTTAAAAAATGAATGGTCTTCTGCTTGTGATGAAGACTTCCATTGATTGGCAGGAGTGCTAGATTAGTGGTTTTATCTCTTCATTCTGTGTCCCATCCTACTGTTATGAACTTTGAAACAACAGAAAAGTTAAGACATATATTACTCTTCTTTCCCCATGCATACTGAATCCTATCTCATTTCTCTTGCTGGATTTTTGCTTAGTTCGTTGCCTGAAATTGATTATGCGAATGGATTTATAATATTGGATTAGTTCATTCTGACACATCTTACGGTTTAGCTGTTGACAGCCTGATATATCTTTCTTTTGGGGAGGAAGGTAGGGTTCATGAATATGGAAACATTATTATTATTTTTAGTAGCAAATATTACAAGTATTATTTATGGCTTAGTATCAGGTTAAACTTTGGGCTTATACATTCTATTTTA
The DNA here is from genome assembly GCF_003576645.1 of Ipomoea triloba. Lineage (NCBI taxonomy): Eukaryota > Viridiplantae > Streptophyta > Magnoliopsida > Solanales > Convolvulaceae > Ipomoea > Ipomoea triloba. Next base: position 27,029,320 of record NC_044919.1, on the reverse strand, counting down.
TATACATCCTTTTTGTTTGAGATGCTTGTGAACATTTGGTACGGAGTAGTAATTTATGCATATGCACTTTGTTGTGAATTCTGGTTATTGCTGCTCTTTTTACCCCAGTCTTTCTGCTAAGTGGATGAATGATAACATGTTCAAAGCATGCCTTCATTTGTTGTTGTTTTGATTATTATTACAACTTGATGGTTTTCACTGTTCACTTTTATCAGTTTCTGCATGTACTTTGTTTTTTAAGAACCAAGATTAATTGCTACCTTCTGTATTGCATGATATAGCAAACAAAGGTTTCTTTGAAGATATTTTAAATTAAATTTAGTATTTCTCTCTTTATTTTGAGTAAGCTCTATGCTAACTTGGAGTTATCTTCTAATTGCTTCTTTAGCATGTAAGATCATCTCCTCTCTCTATGGGGTATGGTCAGCAGCAGAACTTTCGCCCACGTGGACCTGTTGCCCCACAGTGGGGACCACATGGTCCTCATCCTGGACAGCATCCGGGGTATGACTACCGACAGAGAGGACCTTATCCGTCTCATAGTCCACAATACCCTGCCCCAGCATATGGTAATTATCCTCCACAGCCAGCACCTAGAAGTGGCTTTGGACCAAGTTGGGAGCAAAGGCCACCTATGCAGGGGCCTCCACCTCAGGTTGGTTGGTTCTTTGATTATTGGCAAATTGGTCTTATTGCAGAGTGCATAAGCAATTGAGCTAACCTATGGGCCCTCTTTCTCAGGCAAATTACAACTATGGGCAACCACATGGACCAGATTATGGGCAATCTCATCCCTATCACCAGCCACCTCATGGACAGAATTATGGGCCTGGGTACAACGACATGAAATATTCTAGTCAAATGCCAACCCAAAATCAGTATGGAGGACAAGGGATGTCTCAGCCGATGGCATATCCTCAAGGCGGTTCACATCAAGGTTATAGTGGACATGATCAATATGGTAAACCTCCATCGTATGGTATGCATCCACAGGCATCTCATGTCCAACATTACAACCAGCCTAGGGCTAACCAGCCTGGTGAAGTCCCTTACCAGGCCCCCCCTATGGCTTCAACTCAAGGATATGGCATGAATATGCCACCTCAGCAACAGTACCCTTATGCAGCTACTGGGCCTATGCAGCAGCAAACTTATCCCCCATATGGTTCTGCACCTGCCAGTGATGGTTACACCCACCCACAACCACCTGCAACAGCATCTGGTCCTGTTTATCCTCAGCAAGGGGCTCAGCCTGTATCTGGGTATGGTCAGCCTGTTGTGCAGCAACCCCCTGCATATGCTCAAGTTGGGCAACAGCCTGCTGCTTATGGTTCATATCCTTCGCAACCGGCTGACAACAGTGCAGGCTATGGGTATCAGGCACCAGCAGATCCTTCTTATGCTACCACCCAGTCTACAGCAACTTACAATGCACAGTCAACAGGTCAGCCAGGTTATGCTCAACCTGCTCCCACTCAAACTGGCTATGATCAATCCGTTGCTCAGCCAGGTGGTTATGTAAGTCAACCTACACAAGCCGCAGCGGGTTACGGGAATAGTGTATGATCTCATTCTGGTTGTCCTATAAACGATTCAGGCATATGGTGTGCACCATGCTCTAATTATATCTTATGGGAGTTGGCCATGAGAAATTAGCTGCCTGTGAGTTTAGCTTGCAACTTGGTATGAACCCCTTGCATCTGTGTCAATTAGGATCTACTCTACTCTGGGAAGGAATGACACTAATCTTCTGTTGTAGTTTTCCTTTTACCCTAGTGGCTAGGTTATTTCCTTCCCATTTTACTTTGAGTTAGCTTTCATAAGTCACTATTGTAATCCTTACTACAATTATGAGGATATGTTAACATTTTGTTTGGACCTGTTTTCTTGCTTTAATTTTATAAGCACATTTTTCATCAACTTTTCCCCCTTCAAGGTGTGTTCCAAATCCTTCTTCCTTCTATTCCTCTTAATAAGATTGATTGACAGAATTAATATCATTTTCAGTCTCTTGGTCTGCTGGTTGTAATGGATTTTGTATTTTTAGTTATAAGGTTTTTTTTTTCTTGACTTTTTAAATAAATTAATAGTATTATTATCATTATTATTCTTTTAAATACATGACATATGTGCGCTGAAAGGCTTGGACAAATCATCTGGAAAGCTGTCTCAGATAAGAGGTGGAAAGGAATCTATGTTGCTTGCCAGGTATGTACCTACACTTTTGCACTTATTTTTTGCTGACGTTCTGGTGTTATTTGCTGAAGGTTCGCAGGACCAAGTAAACATTATTTTAGATTGCTTAGACATACTCAGCATGGCTCAAGTCTGCAACAATGAGATTGCTGTTAGCCTATTGGCGATGCTTGAGATTAACTGAATGACGAACCTAGGAAGATATCTTGGGGTGGGTGCCTTGACTTCATGGGAGAGTGATGAACAATTTTTGGTATATGTGGCAGCTGCTGACAACAGGAAAGTCACGTAGTAGGTGTATGAACTTGCCGTTTCTTGCGAAGCTGGGTTGGAGGCTCTTGATGGAGAATGACAAGCTGTGGACTGAGGTGCTCTGTACAAAATACACCGGGCCCATACAGGGTTCGAGCATGTTAGCGTTGAGACCTATCCAATCCAACGCATGGTCTGGAACCACAACTGCTCTCAGCTCACACTGATTAAGGATGAAATTAGAGTGAATGTCGACTCGAGAGAGGAGAGTAGGTTCTGGATGGATCAATCGCTGGACAATAAGCCCCTTAGTGGCCAACATTACTGAGAAAGCCCCAGATAGATGATGACGATCAATGAGAGCAGCAGGGAGAAGGATGTAGCTCTCTGGTCGGGTAAGCTCTCTGCAAACTCAATGGTGCTATATTAAAGGAGACTGCGGTTTTGCAGGATATTAGCCGGAAACAGATATGGATGGATATTGAAAGTGCCGAGCAAAATGAAGTCCCTATAATCAAACATGGAAAGATCCTATATATCATATGTAATGTTGAGAGGAGGAAGCTTACACACAAGGATACATGTGGCATGGACTAGGGTTCATATTGCATTGTGAACTCTTGTCAAACACATTTTGTACCTGTAAATAAATTGGAAAGACACATAACATGATAATTACAGATATATAACATGATAATTACATACACAAATTGTTAATTGCAAGTACAGAATATGTTAACGGAATAACGGTAGATTAGCAGATACAGAAGATGTTAATATATTCTATGCATGCAGTTAACAATTTATATATCTGTAGTTATTTATGTTATATGTTTGTAATTATATGTGCCTTCAATTTGTTTACATGTACAGAAACAGTTAATTATATGTATAGAATATGAAGGTTATTTTTGGACCAAGATCTACCATGCAAGGTAGATCTGGTCCATAGTATAATTTGAGGTAGGTAGGAGCTTAGTAATTTGGAAGAAATTGATTTTAAATTTTTTTTTTTTTAATAATCTGAGACAACAAATTATACAATTCAATTACATTATATAAGAATTATATAATTAATAATTCCAACCACAAACACCAGTGAATGAAATTGAAACCTCAAAACAAACAAGGGGCACGTGGTTTAAAACTCAGAACCCTAATTTCCTACACAATAATTCATGCAGCAACTGCAAATAGCTCTTAGAAGGTTCTTCATTTGGCAACCTCAAAGCCCGAGCAATCTCTTCAAACCCCGCCTGCTGCTTTAGATACCCTGAATTTTCAACAACGTTGTAGCTCATCTCCTTGTTTTGCTGTTTTGGCTTTGTCAATGCCCATTGCATTGCCCAGATTGCCAATGGCCTCATGTAACATAGTGATCTGTACTTGTCATCGGAGTTCCACCCCTCTGGCGTTTGGAACGCAAATCTATTCTCACAAAAATAATCTGTTAATGTTTCGTTTCAATTAAAAGTTTAAACTGACAGTGAGAGAGACTACTACACATTTATATTTTATATGTTATGTGCTCAACACAACTTGCTAAGTACTATGTTTCAACAACTTTGTGATATTCATATGACTTGCTACAATACAATGCAGGTTAGTGTTGCAAAAATCTAGTCTAGGCACTGATTAATCGGCGTCTGGCCGACCATCTAGTATATCACTATAATCGGTGACCGGCCGACCCTAAGTTTCCTAAGCGCCGACTAAGTCGCCTAGCCGGCCGATTAGCTATTGTTCCCTTCGTTTTTAAATTAGTTATTTCAAACATCGTTTTGAACGAAATAAACCTTAATTTTTCAAACTCTAAATGTTTTTAGGTTACTATTTAATATTTTAACATTAATTATTACAATATTAAATAGTTTATAATTATTAAGTTTATAATTACGAGCGCCTAGCACCGATTAATTGCCGCCTAGGCGCTCCCGAGGGCTCGAGAAGTGCCTAGCAATTTTTTCAACCATGATGCAGGTAATGCCGATTTCATGTTTTTCTTGCAGGAAATGAAAAGAAGTGAAAGGATTTACTACGTATTACTTACCCCAAACCTGTTTCAGACCAGACAGTTTCATGGATGCCACTTGCAGTATGAAATGCCATTTCCACAAGCCCTTCCTGTATCATAGCAGCAGCTAAAGAATACGTAACTCCTGTCCATATTTCTCTCGACTGCATTGCCGTTTTATCCACCTTCCCGTTTGGCAGCATCCCGTTCACTGCCCCACGCGTCCCTCCTTTGAGTTTCAACACGTTGAAGTCATAAATTTTCTGTAGAGCACTTCTGATCTTCTCTTCGCTCGAGATAGGTGAAAGCCCACTTGCATTAGCATACCTGTGAAGTATCAAGAACAGAACATGTGTTGGAAAAGTTAAGGTTGGATTGGCTTAACTGTCACATAGGAATAGGATCATGGTTGGAAAAGTTAAGGTTGGATTGGCTTAACTGTCACATAGGAATAGGATCATGGTTGCAGTAGGTGCTAGGCGCTAGTCAGACGGTAGACTAGCGCCTAGCGCCTAAACGGTCTAGGCGGCGACCTATAAAAACAAAAAATTAATTCATGTGTGTGAGTGTGTGTCATATATTATATTATATATATATCTCTTACTTCGCTTACTTATATAAATAAATAAATTTAAATATATATAAATATAATAATAAAATTAACAAGGCCGACTCGGTCGAGTTAACTGGGGTAACTCTGCTGAGTTGGGCGAGATTAAGCCTAGTCGGCCGCCAACTCGGCCCAGTCGGTCGAGTTAGGTGCTAGGCGGCCGGCCACCTAGGTGGACGCTTAGGGAGCAATTCGCCTCGGTCTAGGAGTGCCTAGCGCCTAGGCGGGGATTTCTGCAATAGTGAATAGGATAGACACATATATACCATTGGCCTGCCAGTTGATCAGCTTGAATTGAAGAACTTGATGATTTGCCACTGTTATCGTAGTTGAAGTACGAACCGTTCCACAACGTGTCGTATGCAGCCTTTGCCTTTTGAAACCGGAGCCAGAGGTAATCTGCAGCTTTGAGATCATCAACTTCTCGAGCCAATGCTGAGGCGGCTTGGAGAGCAGCCACCCAGAGCCCACCACAATAAGCACTCACACCCTTAACAGTCCAAGCGTCATATGTCTGATCAGGGAATCCTTCGTTCTCAATCATGCCATCGCCATCCTTATCGAACTGGTCCATGTAAGCTACTGCCAGGTACACCGATGGCCAGACAGCTCGGGCAAACTCTTTATCTCCGGTGGCATAAAAATCCCTATAGACCTGAAGGATAAACTTAGAGTTCAAGTCTTTCCATCTGTCCGTGTTGAAGAAGTTGTATGCATTCACTTCAAACCACGGGTCGTTGAGTCCAATATCATGAGGAACAGCTCCAAGAGCCTTTCTGGGAACCCACGTTCCATCGCTCAGTACTCCCATTTTCGAAGGGTCGTGCATCATAACCGCCATTGCAAAGTCCCTCTGGATGCTCAGCTCGAGTTTGGGGAATAGCATAAGCAGCGCGTAAGAGGAGTAGAAGTGGACATCGTAGGTGTTCCACATGTGATATTCAATCCCTTCGAGATAGAGGACCTGCCCAACGTTCTCCTCTCCATCTCGAAGCAGGTAAGTGCCAAATGCGGAGTTTGATGCTACTGGTGAGTTCATTTTATCAATTGTATGTTTCATCCTCTCGAGTAAGTTGATATGAATATTGTCAGTTTGACTGCCACCATTACAAACCATCTCAGATTTTGGCTTCTCTAAAGTAAATTTCCTTTCTCCAATCGTTGCAATGCTTTGCATAGGCAAAGAGCCATCTGTGACAAAAAAAAAAGGGTCACCTTGAATCAGATTGTAGAACATATCGTATAATAATAACAGATTTCACTTTCAAAATTTACCTGTCCAGATTGTGCCCCCCGCATTAAGGTAATATAGCTCGTTGAAAAGAGTGACGCGATACCTGAGGAGAAGATTTTGAGACTTGAAAGTAATTATAAGGTTTCTAAAAACATTTAGCAAAAGAATTGTCTGCACTGAACCATTCTGGGAGTGTTTGGTCTTCAAGTATCTCCTTTTGCCATTCTTCAATCTCGTCCTCCCAGTTGGCGTGTTCTAAGATTAAAGACAATCCAACAGGCAACATAAACAGATGCCCCCACACAGTTCTTACAAAAAATGTCAGTAATCACTAATCTCGTCTTAAATCCTAGATAACTAATGGCAGGACCATTTTTACATTTTAGTTGTTCAACGCAATTACCTAGGATTGCATCACGAGCAATAGCTGCAGCAGCATCTCCATGAGTTCCATAGAATTTTGTATACCGCCTGTCAAAGATCAAGGTGAAGCGTTTCAGGCCATTGATCACGAGCAGTTCGGGGTTTTAGGCTCACAGCTTTACCAACCTATGGTAAGTCTTGCCTCTAGGAAACCTTATTTCCGGGCAATCCCATGCTAACGAGAATGTAACAGTACGGACTGCACCAGAAGGAACAGTCGCAGTGGCAGCTAAAGCTGCTCCAATTGATGACCCCGGTTCTGAAAGGGTCGGTGTTTCATCATCCTTAAGATAGTCAAACGAACCATGCTGTAACAACAAATGGAAACCGTACTGAAGTTAGTATAGTATAACTAACATAGATTTGTACTACAATGCAATTGTTTGCATATGATGGGATGGAAAAGATCGGTTAACCTCTTCGATTTGATTCCATATGTCTTTTGCTGTTGCATTGTTGGAATCTCCAGATATCGAGAAGCATGGACACTCAGAGACACGGACTTCCTCTGTCTCTCGAGCTGCCATGGCAAAAGTTACCGGGGGATGGCCATTTGAAGTACTAAACAGATAGAATTACATTAGTATGAAACTCAGTTATAGGTCAAATGAGAAGTGGAAAGAAAACAGTATCAATAGAAGTGAAAGAACACACTTGTGATGTAGAAGAATGCAGGGTACACCATCTTGCTTCCTGAAAAGAACAAGTTGCGAATTATACTGGTGGATAAGCAGTCACTGAGAATCTTAACAAGGAATGGTGTTAGGATCTTTATTTCCTCATAGACCGCCATAGCATTTTCGGGAGGCAGGGTATTGGGCTTGACCCTTCACCGGTCTCCGCCCAACAATCCCCTAGCCACCAATTGATGGACTTGACCCTTTACTGGCATCCGCTCAACAATTCCGCCTCCCAGCACTTGCTAGTTTTAAGTTTTAACTGCTCTGATACTACTTGTTAGATCAAGTGCTTACTATTACGTCAAAAGTTATAGCTAGTAGCGAAGACGCAACTTTATTTCTTTACAGACTGCCATCACATTTTCGAGAGGCAGGTTGCTGGATTTAGCCCTTCACCGGCCTCCGCTCAACAATCCTCTAGCCACCAAATCACCAATTGATGGACTTGGCCCTTTACCGGCCTCTGCCCAACAAATGGAAACAAAATCTTATATTTTATTAAGCTTACTTGGTCTTTTCATTAAGATGATTGCCAGAGAATCCAGAAGTTCCACCCACTGAATTCTGCAGATGGGATAACAAGGGGATTAAAGATAAACTGCAGGTACCCATTACTAAAATCACTTGCAATCCACAAGCAAAAATTTGTAAAAACCGTCGAGAAATTGAAAGGTTATGTTGACATACAGCCCATGTGAAAAGCAAGGAGACATCTGCATCAACCACTCCAGTGTTGGAGAGCTGAAGGAAAAAAGAAAATGCAAAGTCTTAGCTTGAAATGCCAGTAAAAACCAAATCTATACCGCTAAGAATCCTTCACATGCTCCTTTTACCGTAAATACAAATACTGATACGGGGAGGCTGCTCTCCTTATAGTTGTGTGGAATAAAAGGAGAAACTTGGCGACATATAATTTGCAGCTCGGGATCAGGAGTACCTGGACGAGAAATGGGATAAAAATATGAAAGGGCGGGCAATAACTACAGTACAATAAACAGAAAGGCCTCTGAAGTTAAGTCTTGATGAATACCATCATACACAGTCCAAGCTCTGGGATATAAAGCATGATATGTGCACTTTTCTCCATCAAGGTTCCAATTCCAAGATTCGATTCCCGATCCTTTACCTGCCCTGTGTATCCAGTTATATCTATAGAATCAGCCGTGTTTCGAGTTTTGGACAATTCTACTATCTGATGTCTAATATGATAAACAGCCATGAAGACGAAAAACAAAAAAAACTCAGAAGCCTACTTGATCTCATTAGGAGGAGCTGCGGAGCATAACACTGAGGAAAACTTTTGTCCATTAGGCCGTGAAACAAAAACCTAAAAACGACGAGTTGTCAAGACATCTTTCAGCAGTTTTGCAATGTGGTTGATAACGGTTTTCAATTACTTACAGAAAACTGGTTTGATAGAATCGGAGTATCTTCACATTGTCTCTGAAATAATTGATAGCGTTGAAACTCGCCTCTAAAGCTTCTACCAATGCTTCCTGCACTGAATGTTGTCGTGTGACAACAACGTTTCGTTAATGAAATACTACACAGTTTATCATTCCACATTGCATTCGTTTCATTCAAATGTAGAGTTTTGAGGCCAAGGAAGGGCTATCACTCACCCAATACCGCCTAATGGAACGCCATGGTAACACGAGATCAGCCTTTTGTTATAAGGATCCATTATTGATGGCTGAAAAGGAGCAAAATAATAATACATACCTATTTATCGAATCAAACAAAGTTCATAAAACTAATATACAATGTAAATACCGTTCCCTTTGCAGCTTCTTCATTTATATGCCTATACAACCGCAAACCTAGAGGAAGCTTTACAACATCAAAGTAAACCAGGTCAGCTTAAGGAGGCATACGACTATGTTTTTGCAGTAAATAATTGTTGAATAGGAGGGAGGGATTGGATTCAACCGAGGCCAGGAATGAGGCTTAGCTACCACCAAGCTAAGCCCCGAGCGCCTAAGGAAATGAATATACAACACACTAAGATGTGGGGTTATTGGTGCAATACAGCTTAACGAAGTGAGAAAGTGTTTGAAGCTTACCAAGTGCACTATCTCGGGAATTCTCATAGTAAATTGGGAAGGTATAATTGCAGCTGAGTTTAGTTTCCGCTGCCAAGTCAGTGAAGGAAGATTTTCCAGACAACCCTATTTACGACAAAAGAAGAAGAAGAAAGAAACTTAATCAGAGGGATATGATAAACTTTAAACAACAAAAATATTGTTCTAAAAGTTCTACCTTTGGCAAAGAATCTGAAGAAGACTCATCTTCTCCATCCAAAGATCCATTCCTCACCATCATGACTACAACAAGGAGACAAAATATTAACAAACATGTTATCTACATTATATATACACAGAATTTATTAATGACTAAACCCAATTCTACCAATATGTCTGCTAATGTCTTGGATCAAGCTAAGAAACAAAACTGCTGCATTTCTCCTATCATTCTTACAAACTTCCTCACTCAATTTTCAGAAACAGATTATTGTTAAGAGATTACTTTCAGGGAAAATTGCATTTTTTGCTCTCCAGTTATACCTGTGGTATAGACTTAGTTACTGAGTTATATGCGTGACCATCTTTAACCCCTAACTTATGCATAGAGTGGCGATTTTAGTCCTTGAAAGACCAAATCAGCCACTTTATTAAGGGACAAATTGGTGGTAGAAATAGTCCCCTACTTTTGAGAGACTAAAATGGTCATTTCGTGCATCACTTAGGAGTTAAAATGGCCACACATATATCTTAGAGACTAAATTTATACCACGGGTATAACTAAACATGTAAAATTCCCATTAACCAATTATTGTGGGAAAAATAAATTTCTCTACGTGATGAGTTTTCTTATCAGAATTTAACTTTGTTATCTATCATCCAATCCCAACACAACAAAAAAGAACATAATGATCCAGAATCTTTACAGGGAATGAAGAAAAACTGTGAATTTTAGCATATATCCACACACACACACACAACAACAACAACAACAAAGTTGTAATACTAACAATTTATGGAAATAAGGAACAACAAAAGATGCTATATACATACCCAGATTAATGAGGAAATGAGACAGTTCAGTGAATACCTCTGAGAGAAACAACAATAGACTCTTTCTTACAATTCTGAGAGCTGTATGTGAGGTGTAAATGAGACTTTTAAAATTGAAGAAAACAAGAACCCATAATAGTAAAAGATGCTATAGTTGGTGACTTGGTGGGTTCTTGCTTTGTTGGATTTAGTAGTAGGTATTGGGCAAATGTGTTAAAACAAAAAACAAACAAAAAAAAAAAACTATTAGGCAAATGTAGACAAGCATGGTGAAATGGACGTTTAGAGTTACTCCGTATTAAAAAACAAGGAACATTTTTCTGCTTATTTATCCAAACTTGAATTAATAAAAACTACACTAATATTTAGATAATAATATTTAAATTGTAATACTTCATTTGGTAATAGAACATTATCACAGTTTATTATTTGAACATTATTCAATTTATTTTGTCTAAACATTACTATATTATTCTTGAACATATAACAGATAAATAATAAACATGAGTCTTCAATTTGGTATTAGAATCAGATCGATGAATTTGAACTTCTCGACATCACTGATTATATTCGAGTGTTGCTTGGAGTTACACACACACATATTGTTAACATGGTAAATTTAATTAAAATTTCCGGATTTAATTACTTTTGATATCCTATACGCCTACACACATGCAAAAGGCATGTGTTGTTGAATTATAATTGTCTTGTTAGAACATCTTCAACAACAAATGTTTTTGTTAGTTTTTTTTAGCCACATAGGAGGGAGATAGAGCATGCCTAGTTCGCTGAATGCGCACCAGGCAAGAGTGAACCCTATTTTTTCCCTCATTGTGAACCCTACAAAAAACCTTTATCACTGTAATTTTTTTTGTCTCTCTTTCCTTTCTTTTCTTGCCTCTAACTTAACCCCTTTCTCTTTCAACTATGTATAGAAAAACCCAAAAAAAACTTTAATGAGGTTATTCTTATGCTTAGGCTGTCCTCAACCCTACAAGTTTAGCATTTGCATGATGATGTGGAAGTATGTGAAAAATATTTTTTTATTTATTATAATGTGTTTACATGGAATGCAAGTTTACAAAGCACAAAAAGGTGCCGCATGACAGTCTCTTTGTACTTTTTTTTTTTAAAATTATTTTGTTATTATATTATAATAATATGATGTGAAAGCTGAACAACTTTTGAAAGTGGAAAGTATTGCATGAATGTAAAAAAAAATAGTGAAAATTTTATAAATTTAATGATGTTAAAATAAAATTCACTTTTAAAAATATGAGAGTATTGCAACGATAAGGATAACCTTACAGTGAAATGTGTCATAATCACATTATCATCAACAATCTTGAGTGGATTTAATGTACAGTTAACAACTACAGTAATAAATACAGGTGAAAAACTGACAATGTGACATGACATGAGTTAAATGGGAAATATCAAATATTAAAATATAAATATACGTGTCATTTTCTAATCTAAATCTATCATGTGAGTTTTGATTTTTTTTTTTTTTGAAAACGTGAGTTTTGATTTTATTAGACTAGAATTGTCATATCGAATAAAAGACTATAGAAATAGTGAATAAGAGATAAGGCATAAAATCATAGAGTTTGATTTTATTAGACTAAATTGTCATATCGAATAAAAGTCTAGAGAAATAGTGAATAAGGCATAAAATCATAGATACGTGATCAATGTATGTTTTTATTCATATTTAATAATCACGTCACGGACTTCATGGCTAACGTATCGCTTTGGCATGAATGGCTAAGTTCTTGGAAAGATTCTTTAGGCTTTCCTCGTATGCTTACAATTTTTCAATATTTACAAAAAGAATATAATTGTACTATTTTTTTTAGCAACCATTACCGTTAATTTACCTAGATAGATATATCATATCAGTTTTCATTTCTTTATACAAAAACATGTCCTCTCTATATGTGTGTAATAAGAACAGACGTGTAAGAAAAAACTAGGAACCAATCACAACTGTCCATCTGCAATGATATATCGGATTAGATCTAATTAGTATTTCTACCCGTGCAATGGACAGAATGGATTTGTTATAACTACATTGAGGAAGGAAGGAAAATTTATGACTGCATTTTATACAAAAGAAAATAGGTGCGTAGGCTATTAGAAAAATAAATTTGCTCACCATTAAATTTCGAATGAACTGGATTAAATGCTAAAGAACCAACAGTTGTTTGCAATACCGACTCATTTTCTAAAAAAATGTTATAAAATGATCAGTATTTAGACGATTCTCATAGAATGATTCGTACTTTAAATACACAACTATGAATGCATCTCCTATTTGTAATATTAAATCTTATATATTAATTGCATATATATTATTTGGTTTGATAACCACTGCAATATTTTTGAAAAAATAATAAAATCAAATAAGTACATAATAATTAACACATTAATTGAAGTAAATCAATAATTTAAAACAACAAATAAATAAAAATTGTTATATAATAAAATGTAAAGGTTATTAAAAATAATTTAAATTTGAGTTGTATTATCATTCCTAGGCATATTAATAGGTGTTCTTGGAGAGCAAACCATAAATCCACTGTGCAATGCTTCACTACCGGCCACTGCAATTACTTATACCCGATGAAGGAAAATTACAAATTGCATTTTATTTAAATAAAATAGTTATGTACGCTATTGAGATAACAAATTTGCTTACAATTAAATTGAGATTAGCTGGACTAAATGTTGGTGCACCAACAGAGGGTTCTAACAATGGTTGAGCATTATCAAACAACCTATTTGGTTGGAGCAACGATTCTTGTGTATTATTCGGATTACACAATGACTCGTTTCCTTAAAAAATAAAATGTCTGAGTTAAATTAATTGTCAAGGAATGACTCGTAATATAAATAAATAAAGAAGAATCCATAGTAATAAACATTTCACTTTATATGTTAATTAGGTATTTATTACTTAATCATTTTTATTCTAAATTTTTTAATTACATTCAAGATGAACATAACCCAAGGCAACACTTTCTATAATTTTCTAGGAAAAAAATAAAACCTTACAGCCCAAAATTAGATAGCCCCAAAATGATGTTGTTTTGGGCTATATATATATATATATATATATATATATATATATATATATATATATATATATATATATATATATAAATTTCATTTGGTTCCCCGTTTCATTTGACCATTTTGGTTCTCCTGCTCTAGGCGTCTCAGTTTGAGAAACTTTTGATCTTTCTGAACTTGTAATCTCTCTAAGATAATTTAAGATTTGCGTTTCTCAATTTGAGAAATCCTAGTTCGAATTTGGTCTAGTCTCCGGAACAAGGATGCGTGTATACCTTTTAATTTCTCTGTCATTTTTCCCCAATTTGAGAATACATGTACGGGTTATCAGATAATTCAATTCATGTTTGTGTTTCTCAATTTGAGAAACCCTAGTTTGGGTTCTCATACTGAAAAATTAAAAACTGGATTTCTCAGTATGAGAAAACCAACTATGGAGTTCTAAAGTATATATATAATAATGAAAATAATGAGTGAAACAGTATATCATGAGATTTAATTTTGGCTCTAACCTTGATTTGTGGTATTTTGCTTCTTCCTGTCCTTAGAATTGTTGACTCTGTGAATTTCCTTATTATGTTGTTTGTGTGAATTATGAAAAAGTTATGCTTCCTAAACAATTCTCATAGTTAATTATTAGTTAAGTAATAGTTAATTAAATGTGTAGTTCAAATTTGATTAAAGAGCCAAGAATGAATGTCATGATCCAATTTATGTGGTCAATGACCTAAAGAAAAATATAGCATTTATATCAAAATCTTAATTTGTTCAATATCTACAGTGCTAAAGACTAAAGTTTAGATATATTGTAGAACATTCAACTACTTGTTATTATATGCATTGTCTACAATTTATGATGGAAAAATGATATCCATGGTTTATTTTAAAGTGAGAAATTTAATTTGTAATTTACTCTGCAATAGGGTTTGGTATTGCTTGTAGTACGAATAGGAATTGTTTTACCATATTTTACAATATTACGTTGCAGAGAAGTATATATTGTGGTTATGTTTGACAAACCTAGCTGAAACAGTAGCTGAAAGCTGAAAAGTAACTGAAAGCTGAAAAGCTATAAGCTCGAAACTGGAATCTGAAGAGCTGTTAAGCTAGCTGCTATGCTTAAAAGTGTTTGGTAAAATTAGCTTTTTGATAAGTTGATAAATGTAAAAAGACTAAAAAGGGCATTTTCATAAAAGTTAAATAGTTTTAAATTTAAATAGGTTTGTTTACATATTAAAATATAAAATAATGAAATTAATATAATTTAATAAAATAAAGTAAGAACATATATTTGAAAATATATAAAGTAAAACAAGATGTTTATAATTCATAAAATTAGTTCACACAAAAATTATTGTTCAAACATAAATATCAATTTAAAATTACAAAGAAAAAAGGTCAAAAGAGTTTTAATTGGGAGGGATAAATGATGTCATTTATATAAAATAATAAGGATAAAGATGGAAAAAAGTTAAGAAGATACTAGCTTATTTTTGAAAAGCTACCTGAAGTAGTGTTTCAAAATAAGCTCTTATTTGAAGCTACTAGTTTATTTTGAGAACATTACCAAACAAAGCTTATAACTTATTAGTAGCTTAAAATAAGCTATAAGCTCCTAAATAAGTTCTGCCAAACACAACCTGTATTATTATTATTATTAATTTTAATATAGAGTTGTATTACGAATAGGAAAGAATATATTGTATTAGGAATTGTATTACCATATTTTACAATATTACGCAAATCTTAATAGTATAGGAGTGTTTTGGGCGGGGAATTAAATTGAAGGATTTTATCTCTTATTATAATAAAGAGAGGGGATTTAGCCTCTAAGATTGCTCCAATCTCCCGCCTAAGAATTTTTTTGTTTTAGTTATATATATATTTTTTCCTCTACAATCAAATTCAACCATTTCTAATACTTAATGGAATAATTCACGTTAAAAGATCAACCAAAGTTAAGAATTATAAGGTTTAAAGTTATGAACCATAAGATTTAAAGTTATGCACTTCAAGGTCCAAGTTATGCACCGTAGGTCCAAAGTTATGCACTATAGGTTCAAAGTTATGCACCTCAAAGTTTAAAGTTATGCACCGAAAATATTATTTTGAGAAGCTAATAAAGAATATGCACTTGAAGAGACAAAAATATGCACTTGCAGAAGGGAAAATATACACTTGAAGGAGAAAAACAATGCACCCATCTTTTGAGAAACTAATAAAATAAATATGCATTCAAAGAAAAACTATGCACTCAAAGAGAGAAACATATGCACTCGAAGAGAGAAACATATGCACTCGAACAAGGCAAAACATGCACTTGAAGACGAACATAACCCCTAAGTTATGCATGGAGTGACAACTTTAGTCCCTGAAGGACCGAATAAACCACTTTATAAAGTGATAAATTGGTGGTAGAAATAGTTCCCGAGAAACTAAAATGACCCCTTCGTGCATAACTTAAGAGCTAAAGATGGCCACACATATATCTCAGAGACTAAATTAAATTTGTACCACGAGTATAACTAAAAGACCAAAAATACAATTTTCTATTTTTTTTTGTCAAAAAATTGTAAAATTCCCATTAACCATTTATTGTGGGAAAAATAAATTTCTTTACCTGATGAGTTTTCTTATCAGAATTTAACTTTGTTATCTATCATCCAATCCCAACACAACAAAAAAAACATAATGATCCAGAATCTTAACAGGGAATGAAGAAAAACTGTGAATTTGAGCATATACCCACACACACACACACACACACACACACATATATATATATATATATATATATATATATATATATATATGCGCGCGCACAACAAAGTTGTAACACTAACAATTTATGAAAATAAGGAACAACAAAAGATGCTATATACATACCCAGATTAATGAGGAAATGAGACACAGTTCAGTAAATACCTTTGAGAGCAACAACAATAGACTCTTTCTTACAATTCTGAGAGCTGTATGTGAGGTATAAANAAAAAAAAAAAAAACCCCCCCCCCCCCCCCCCAAAAAAAAAAAAAAAAAAAACTCCGTAATAGTAAAAGATGCTATAGTTGGTGGGTTCTTGCCTTGTTGGATTTAGTAGTAGGTATGAGCTGAGCCTAACTATTAGGCAAATGTTTTATACTTATGGAATGCAAGCTTGCAAAACAGAGCCTTAACTATTAGGCAAATGTTTTATACTTATGGAATGCAAGCTTGCAAAGCAGAGCCTAACTATTAGGCAAATGTTTTATACTTAGGGTCACACTTGTGTGAGACTGTCTCACGGATCCTTATTCGTGAGACGGATCGGGTCGGGTCGAAGCACCATGCAAATGTCATACTTATATGTGCAAATATCATACTTATATGCTCAAATATAACACTAATCAAGAATAGAATTTTTGCTACTTTTAAGAGAAAAAGTAATACATTTTTCATAATAAGTAATGTTGACAAGTGCTCCTTACTTATAAGGGCAAATATAATAATTTTGAGGAAAAATGTAATACTTTTAAATCGAAATGTAAAAGTATTGCATTTTTCTTTAAAAATGTTACATTTACCCTTATAAGTAACAAAAATTTTATTTCTGATTAGTATTATATTTGAGCATATAAGTATAACATTTGTGCATATAAGTGTTACATTTGCATCTTGACCCGACCCGACCCGATTCATGGTGAGACGGTCTCACACAAGTTTTTGCCTTATACTTATGGAATGCAAGCTTGCAAAGCACAAAAAAAAAATAAAAAATCTCATGATAACCTTTTATACATTTTTAAAAAAATTTTATAATATGAATATGATGTGAAAGTAAAATCACTTTTGAAATTGAGAAAATATTGCATAGATGTAAGAAAAATAAAAAAAGAATTATAAATTTAATGATGTGGAAATGGAATTCACTTTAAAAAATATAAGAGTATTACAATTATAAGGATAACCTTATTGTGAAATGTGTCATATATAATCACATTATCATCTACAGTCTTGAGTGGATTTAATGTACAATTAACATCTACAGTCTTGTAACCCAGTAGGGTAGATCAAGTGACAAGTGAGCTCTCTTTGTGGGGAAGTGACGATTCGAATCGTTAAATGGGTCTAATAACTTATCCAATTATCCCTTCACATTTAATTTATTATAGGTTTTCTTGAAATGATAACAACTTACCCAATTTTACTCTATATATTTTAGAAACTAAGATATGATGTTGTTACAATACTGATTCCGTGACATTTTTCTACTTTTATGCATTTTCTGGGGGAAGCTTCAACATATGTGATAATGTTAATTTCAAGGGATTCCAAGCTCATCATCTTTTCAAAGTATGCACGAATGTCTGTAAGTTCTCGAAACTTTTACCGAGATTGTGTCCTTTTTTTTTTTTTGGAATTGATTGTGTCATTATTTTTGGATTTTTTCTAAAGGTATTCCTCCGGCCGATAGTCAGAAAACTAATCTTCTGTCCCAATGGTCAGCATACTAAGTGATGTTGCGCCCGCGGAAGTGGGATAGATCAGATTGCAACAATAATTTGAGAAAGAAAAATAAATGAGGCACAGATTTTACGTGGAAAACCCCTAAACAAATTAGGGTAAAACCACGGGCAAGGGTAGAAGAATTTCACTATGAGAAAATAGGAGTTACAACCACTCTCTAACTAACAAGGAGAAAACAAGGATAATTCTCTCTTGCTAGGAAGGAGAAATACACTTAACAAACTCTCTAATATCTCTAGTATATGAGGGAAGAATAGAATGATTTGAGATGACTAGAATGGCAAAATGACCTCCCTATTTATAGTTGAGAAATTGGGGTCATTTTGTAGTTAGTCCAAAGTTTAGGGACCAAATAATAAATATTTTGGTAGGTGCCTAACTCCATGCCTAACCCTTTTTGACTTGCCTAATTCTTTGTCAATTGTTGATATTTGCCTAATTATGGCTGCTGTAACATTTTTTGCCGACAATCTCCCACTTGAAGATTAGATTGTAACAATCATATCTTCACACCATTCTTTCTACCTTGCACTTTCCATGTCGCTTACGTCTCTATCAGGCCACAGGAAGATCGACACCAAGTAAACTTATCAACATTGATTACCTTTGTTAGGAAATCTGCTACGTTGTCCGTGGTATGGATTTTCTGCAAATCTACTGTCCCTTCTTCCACCTTCTCTCGGATGAAATGGTGCTGCACTCGTATGTGTTTCGTCCTTGAATGAAATGCAGGATTCCTTGCTAGATGCATGGAACTCTGACTGTCACAAAACAAAGAGACAAACTCTTGTTTGTGCCCGAGCTCCTCCAATAGCATTTTCAACCAAATTGCTTCTTTACTGGCTTGTGTAGCTGCTACATATTCTGCTTCTGTTGTTGACGTAGCCACAACTGCTTGCAGTTTTGAAACCCAGCTTACAGCTCCACCAGCAACTTTGAACACATATCATGTCGTAGATTTACTTTTATCGAAATCCCTTGCATAGTCAGAATCCACATACCCGTTGATAAGAAAGTCTGATCCTCCATAACATAATGCAACATCTGAGGTCCCCTTGATGTATCTTAGGACCCTCTTCACACAGTTCCAATGCTCTCTGCCTGGATTCGCCATGTACCGACTAACTACTCCCACTGCTTGCGCAATGTCTGGTCTTGTACATATCGTAGCGAACATTAGACTCCCCACCGCTGATGCATACGGTACTCGTGACATCTCCATCCTCCCTTCTTCATTGCTAGGACTCATACTTGAGGATACTTTGAGATTAATAGGAAGAGGGGTAGAAATTGGCTTACAATCTTGCATGCTGAAACGTGACAAGATTTTCTTTAAATAATTCTTTTGAGAAAGCCAAATCTTCCTATTACCTCTGTCTCGGTGAATTTGCATCCCTAGAATCTTATTTGCTGGTCCCAAGTCCTTCATTTCGAATTCCCTAGCCAGTTGTGCCTTCAATTCATCAATGTGATCTTTGTTGGGGCCTGCGACCAACATGTCATCTACATACAACAGCAATATAACAAAGTTATCTTTTCCAAACCTCTTGAAATATGCACAAGGGTCTGCATTCAGTCTGTTGTATCCAAGGCACATGATGAAGGAATCAAATCTCTTATACCAACACCTTGGCGCCTGCTTTAAACCGTATAGAGATTTGTTCAACCTGCAAACCAAGTTCTGATTCTCTTTGTCTTCAAATCCTTCAGGCTGGAGCATATATATCTCTTCTTCAAGATCTCCATGAAGAAAAGCCGTTTTCACATCTAGCTGCTCTAGATGTAAGTTGAATGTAGCACACATCGCCAAAACTACACGAACTGTTGTTAGTCGAACCACAGGTGAAAATATTTCATTGAAATCAATACCTTCTTTCTGAGCATATCCCTTCACCACCAGTCTTGCACGATACCGCTCCACTTGATCGTCACCATTCCTTTTGATTTTGAAGACCCATTTGTTACCAATTGGCTCCCTTCCTTGTGGTAGTGGCACAAGTTCCCATGTATTATTTTTATGGAGAGCTTCTATTTCTTCCTGCATTGCTGCCGTCCATTGAGAAACATCTAAGCTGTTTATCGCCTCCTGAAAGGTTGATGGCTCACCATCCTCTGTTAGAAGGCAGTATGCAACATTCCCTTCCATAACATAATCTGAGTGCCAAGTGGGACGTCTTCTTTCACGGTCTGATTGACGAGTTGTTGGAGCTCCAGAGCGTTCTGGTTCTGGTTCCTCGTGCGCCGGTTCTGCTTCAGAAGAATCTTGTTCAAATTCCTCCTCTACCTGTATCTGAGTAGTTTCTGGCTTTTCTTTTTCCGTGCTATCATCAACTTCTCCTCTTTGTAGCCTGTCCTCTACAAAGATAACATCCCTGCTGATGACAACTTTGTGGGCAGTGGGATCCCACAAGCGATACCCCTTTACTCCATCAGCATACCCCAAGAATCTACATTTCCTGGACTTCGGATCCAACTTTGTAATTTCCTGGGCATTGTACATTGCATACACAATGTTTCTAAATATATGGAGGTTTGAATAATCAACAGGCTTACAGTCCACATCTCCATTGGTGTCTTCAGCTCGATTGCAGTTGATGGAGCTCGATTCACCAAATAACAGGCGGTATTGACTGCTTCTGCCCAGAATGATTTTTCTAAGCCCGCAGCCCTCAACATTGCTCTTGTCCTTTCCAGCAAGGTTCTGTTCATCCGCTCTGCCACTCCATTTTGTTGAGGAGTGTATGCCACCGTGAACTGCCTTTTGATGCCTTCCTTCTTGCAGAAGTCATCAAATTCCTCACTTGTATATTCCCCTCCATTATCTGTCCTGAAACACTTGATCTTCTTCCCGGAATCAAGTTCCACCCGTGCTTTGAAGGCTTTGAAAGTCGCAAACACATCTGACTTTCTCTTGATAGGGTACACCCAGCATCTCCTAGAGTAATCGTCGATGAATGAGACAAAATACTTTGCCCCTCCTAGGGATGGAACCGGTGCTTGCCACAGATCAGAGTGAACCAATTCTAGAACAGCCTTGCCTCTAGAATTTGATGTGCTGAATTTAAGACGATGTTGCTTACTTGTTATACAATGCTCACACAAAGGAAGTGATACCTTTGTTAACCCCGGAAGTAGCTTTTGCTCCACAAGAATCTTCATTCCTTGTTCTGACATGTGCCCAAGTTTCTGATGCCATAGCAGCGTAGAGTCTAGACTACATGCGGCAACCGATGCCTCTGCTTCTTGCAAAGTCTCTCCCTTCAGCATGTATAAATTTGCAGCTATCTTCTCCCCTTTCATCACCACAAGCGCTCCTTGGAAAATCTTCATGACTCCTTTCTGTGTTTCAATCTTGGTTGCACTATTATCCAATATTCCATAGGATAATAGATTTTTCTTCAAGCCCTTCACGTGCCGCACATCCTGAACAGTTTGGACTGTTCCATCGTACATCTTCAGCTTGATGGTTCCAATGCCGATAATCTCCAAGGCATGATCGTCACAGCTGTACACAGATCCTCCTGAGATTGGTTCATAATGATGGAACCATTCTTTCCTTGAGGTCATGTGATATGTGGCTCCCGAGTCTATGAGCCATATATCCGCGAACCTTTTTCTGTCTTCCCTGGCTATTGATGCTTCACAACAGAGAGCACTTCCATCATCTGAGGTACTTGCAACATTTCCTTGAGGATTGGAATTTTGAGCTAAATTCCAACAATCTTTCTTCAGGTGACCCTTCTTTCCACAGTTGTAACACTTTAAATTCTTCTTACTTGATTTTGATCTACCACGATCACTGCTTTGGCCATGTTCTGTTGACCTTCCTCTCATCACCGTTAACGCCTCTGCCTGTTGCAGATTAACTTGTCTGTCCTCCTTGTTCTTGCGCCGACTTTCTTCTTCAAGAACCGCAGCTGCAACATCATCGAAGACTAGATAGTCTGTAAGGATGTTGTTTGTTAAGTTGATGATGAGTTGATCATACGAATCAGGTAGACTCTGAAGTAGAAATTCCGCACGCTCCCGTGGCTCTATTTTACAGCTTAGAGATGTAAGCTGGGAAAATAGAGTATTCAGCGTATTTAAGTGTTCCGTCACTGAAGTAGATTCTGACATACGAAGAGTATATAATTTCCTCTTAAGGAAAATTTTGTTGTGCAGTGACTTGGCCTCGTACAACCGGTTGAGGTGATCCCAAATCTCCTTGGCCGTCTTCTTCTCGTCGATGCTTGACAATACTCCATCTGCTATTGATAGGTATAGATCCGCCATAGCATCCTCGTTCATCTCGCTCCATTTTTTGTCATCAGTAAAATCCACCGGCCTTTCACTGATAGCCGCTAGACAGTTGTCTTTCCTCAGGATAGCCTTCACCTTCAATTTCCACAATGAGAAATTTTTCCCATTGAATTTTTCAGTCTCAAATTTCGCTGCCATATTGTTCTTGAAACAAATTCTGAACAATATATCTAAAGGCTCTGATACCAATTGTTGCGCCCGCGGAAGTGGGATAGATCAGATTGCAACAATAATTTGAGAAAGAAAAATAAATGAGGCACAGATTTTACGTGGAAAACCCCTAAACAAATTAGGGTAAAAACCACGGGCAAGGGTAGAAGAATTTCACTATGAGAAAATAGGAGTTACAACCACTCTCTAACTAACAAGGAGAAAACAAGGATAATTCTCTCTTGCTAGGAAGGAGAAATACACTTAACAAACTCTCTAATATCTCTAGTATATGAGGGAAGAATAGAATGATTTGGGATGACTAGAATGGCAAAATGACCTCCCTATTTATAGTTGAAAAATTGGGGTCATTTTGTAGTTAGTCCAAAGTTTAGGGACCAAATAATAAATATTTTGGTAGATGTCTAACTCCATGCCTAACCCTTTTTGACTTGCCTAATTCTTTGTCAATTGTTGATATTTGCCTAATTATGGCTGCTGCAACATTTTTTGCCGACAAGTGATAGGGGACTAGCCAAAGATGTTCTCCTTGTTAGTTGTTAGAGTTAGTTGATATCATCTAACTTGACGCCACTACCTTAATTACTCCAAACAACGTTTACCTACATTAGGGTTTATAAAGTGAATCACTTTACAATTAGTATAGTTCTTAATGGATGTGTTAAACTATACCTATTCTCACTTTGTACACTATTTTTTACTCTTTGTCAACGTTACACACATACATCAGTTGGCTAAAAAAATTGATTACAATATGAGGTGTTTGGTAAATAGTTGTTAGCTGATTGTATTAGTGGATTTGATTAGTTGATAACATTAGTTGATTGTAGAAAGATGTTTGGTAAATTAGTTGTCAGCTGATAGTTGATTAAATGCAAAATGACTTTCTCAAAAAGTTGATGGAAAAAGCATTTTTGAGCAACTTTTTGAATTTTACTCCGTAGTATTTTGAAGTAATAAATTGTTACAAAAAACTAATTAATTAAACACTTATATTGACTGTTTAACCAAGTCAAATAGCAAATAGTGGTCAAATAAGTCAAAATTAACTGATAAACTAACTATGTTATCAAACAGGGCCAATATTTTTTTTTAATTTTTTTCTCTTTCTCCTACAACATTAAAATATGCAATACAATGGAGTACTTGTTAGGAACATCATGTAATAGGTTTTGATGATACCAACTGTTAAGTAGAAATCCCCGAGTCTCGACGCATAGGCAAAACGCTGTAAGTTCGACAAGTAAACCAAGAGCGAAAATACAACCGAGTAACTTTGAGCTCAACTCGGAAAATATTTAAGCTTGAGGTAAATTTGTTTGAACATCTTAGAAGTCTCGTGTATTGTAATCATATAGACAGATCAGAAGAAGGCATGGGACAACACTGGAGGAATAAGGGTCTGCGAGACATCAACTAAGTCTCGAGACATAAGCAGAGTTCGAGAGGTAGGACCTCTCGATACAGTTATCCAGTTCGAGACATCAACTAAGTCNAATAATTTGAGAAAGAAAAATAAATGAGGCACAGATTTTACGTGGAAAACCCCTAAACAAATTAGGGTAAAAACCACGGGCAAGGGTAGAAGAATTTCACTATGAGAAAATAGGAGTTACAACCACTCTCTAACTAACAAGGAGAAAACAAGGATAATTCTCTCTTGCTAGGAAGGAGAAATACACTTAACAAACTCTCTAATATCTCTAGTATATGAGGGAAGAATAGAATGATTTGGGATGACTAGAATGGCAAAATGACCTCCCTATTTATAGTTGAAAAATTGGGGTCATTTTGTAGTTAGTCCAAAGTTTAGGGACCAAATAATAAATATTTTGGTAGATGTCTAACTCCATGCCTAACCCTTTTTGACTTGCCTAATTCTTTGTCAATTGTTGATATTTGCCTAATTATGGCTGCTGCAACATTTTTTGCCGACAAGTGATAGGGGACTAGCCAAAGATGTTCTCCTTGTTAGTTGTTAGAGTTAGTTGATATCATCTAACTTGACGCCACTACCTTAATTACTCCAAACAACGTTTACCTACATTAGGGTTTATAAAGTGAATCACTTTACAATTAGTATAGTTCTTAATGGATGTGTTAAACTATACCTATTCTCACTTTGTACACTATTTTTTACTCTTTGTCAACGTTACACACATACATCAGTTGGCTAAAAAAATTGATTACAATATGAGGTGTTTGGTAAATAGTTGTTAGCTGATTGTATTAGTGGATTTGATTAGTTGATAACATTAGTTGATTGTAGAAAGATGTTTGGTAAATTAGTTGTCAGCTGATAGTTGATTAAATGCAAAATGACTTTCTCAAAAAGTTGATGGAAAAAGCATTTTTGAGCAACTTTTTGAATTTTACTCCGTAGTATTTTGAAGTAATAAATTGTTACAAAAAACTAATTAATTAAACACTTATATTGACTGTTTAACCAAGTCAAATAGCAAATAGTGGTCAAATAAGTCAAAATTAACTGATAAACTAACTATGTTATCAAACAGGGCCAATATTTTTTTTTAATTTTTTTCTCTTTCTCCTACAACATTAAAATATGCAATACAATGGAGTACTTGTTAGGAACATCATGTAATAGGTTTTGATGATACCAACTGTTAAGTAGAAATCCCCGAGTCTCGACGCATAGGCAAAACGCTGTAAGTTCGACAAGTAAACCAAGAGCGAAAATACAACCGAGTAACTTTGAGCTCAACTCGGAAAATATTTAAGCTTGAGGTAAATTTGTTTGAACATCTTAGAAGTCTCGTGTATTGTAATCATATAGACAGATCAGAAGAAGGCATGGGACAACACTGGAGGAATAAGGGTCTGCGAGACATCAACTAAGTCTCGAGACATAAGCAGAGTTCGAGAGGTAGGACCTCTCGATACAGTTATCCAGTTCGAGACATAAACAGAGTTCGAGAGATAGACCTCTCGATATTTGAGTTCGAGACATCAAGCGATCAAGATATCAACCTTGGTCTCGATACACTAACAATTCTCCAACAAAGCTGAATGACGGTCATACTTAAAGTTTGGAGAAGAAGAATATCATGGAGATGGAATAATGAAGAGGTGCCGAACGTGAAGATTTCAAAATGGGCGGAAATGGATGACACGTCAGATTTCCACCACAAACGGTCAAAAGGTGCACCAATGCTGAAGTGGTCTGATTCCCTACAATCAAGGAATAATGGGAATATAAAAAGAGTAACTTTTACCAAAAGACGAAAGTGGAGCATGGACTCAAGAAAGTGAACTATGGAATATTCACTACAAGACAAAGAGGTTCAAGTTACAAGATCACCACTCCATGAAATATGCTGAAAATACGCAAGACCCATGATCAGCATGGGAGACAAATTTCAAACGGAATAATTTTCCCTCCAACGGAATTATTCCTCTACTCTCATATATAAGGACGTAAAGACACAAAAGGAATAAAAGAGAAGAGAAAAAGAAAGGAAGTGAAGTGAAGGGGTTCGAAATTCTTAAGAAGTGTCTGTCTAAAACGTTCAAAGTGCAAGTGGTTAACTTGGAATATCATCCTGATATTCAAAATAGCGAGAAAACACATCTTAGTGTTTCAAGAGAGTTACAAAGCTTAAACTGTTATACATCCAGAAGGTGACCGAAGCTGCTCTACATCGAAGTTGATTCAACGATAGCTTGTGGTCAGATTGGAGCCTGTTACATTCAACTGTGACAACCAAAAACACCTTGCTTTGGATTAAGCAAGAGAGGTGGAGTAACCTGGCAGCTGTCCGAGTGAAAGAAACCTGAGGCTTGACGCGGGCTTGGTGATCAAAGGTCAAGTGCTCGAGAGGTGGAGTAGCTGGAAGCGGGGAGAAAGACCTTGGAGAGGTAGAGTAACCTGGGAGCTGTCTTGTGAAGATCCTGAGGCTTGACGCGGGCTTGGTGATCAAAGGTCAAGTGCTCGAGAGGTGGAGTAACAAGAAGCGGGGCGAAAAACCTGAGGCTTGAGGCGGGCTTCGTGATCAAAGCTCAAGCGCTCGATATTGTACTAAAAAGGGAAGTTTTTAGTGCAATCCTTCCAGGGAGTTTCTGGAAGAAGAGTGGACGTAGGCGGGTTGGCCGAACCACTTAAAAATCTCTCTTGCATTTACTTACTGTTTTTATCTCTCGCTAACCTCTCGATTGCACTGCATATAAACGCACTTCTCGAACTAACTCAAACTCGTGCTAACTAAAAGGGGATAACATTTCCGCTGCGCATAAAACTTTGTCTTCACCTCGTGAGGTATCGAACCTAAACATCCTAAGTTCAATACACACGAGAGGTTGAAAAGATTTGCAAAATCTTATACAAGTCTATTCACCCCCCTCTAGACTTGTACCCCATCCCCTTGGGACCAACAGTACTCACTGATAAGTGATAATACACTTCAATTTTTTCTAATAAAATACTAGGTGGTTCACATCATTATTATTACGAGTGGTTTAAAATCATAATCTTTTACTAGACGGCAATACAAAATAATGACAAAAATAGAATAATAAACAATTAGGTGGTAGGTTGTGGAAGAGTCACTATCCCTTAACAGAATCGCGAAAAGATAATATTAATTCTTATTGCGTAAAATCCTTTTTCTTTATTTTTTAAACTTTTTTTTCCGCAAGGAAGAAAAGATTTCTTGTTGGACGAAAGCAACGGATGTTCTGACATTTTCATTTATTGATTGTTATGCGATGGACTCGTGTTCATCTTACAAGGTGGATTCAAGACATATTTATAATTTTAGAATTTTATGTTCATAATTTTAGACGTAAATTTTAATGTGAACTGCGGTCCACAATGCATGGTAGTCCATGCATCAAAACAATGTCATTTTGATTAATGAAAAGAAACGGCAGAAATGACACTCGTTCCGCAAAAATAACTCTATGTGTAACACATATTCAATTTTATTTTATATACACTGCAATTTTTTTTCAACACAACTACAGTTTCTTTTCGATATAACTACAGTTTCATTCGACATTATATACTCAAATATGTGAAACTTTTATTCAGTTTCATTTTATATACGCACACTACAATTTTCTTTCAACACAACTACGATTTCTTTTATAATACACTGTAGTTTCCTTTCAACACAACTGCAGAATCATTTCGATATAACTACAGTTTCATTGGACAATATACCTCAAATATGTGAAATTGTTATTCAATTTCATTTTATATACAGTGCAATTTACTTTCAACATAACTACAGTTTTATTTTGATATAACTACAACTTCATTTTATAATATAAAAACAAATGTGATGCAATATCATTTGAAATGAATTGTAGTTTCATTTACGGAGCTCCGTTAATATGTAACGGCAGCCGTTTCTTTACTTAAAGAAACGGTGTCGTTTTTGGACCATAATCCACGATATAACAACTGAATTTTATAACTCTATATCCACAATTACAGAACTCTATATTCACAATTTCATAACTCTATATTCAACAGTATAACACAATTTTTGAATCTATATAACAAAATTATGAATGTAGAATTTAAAAATTGTGAATATTGAGTAATGTAATTTTATATATTGAGATCTAAAATTGTAAATATAAACCTGGGTCCACCTTGCAAGATGGACTTGAAACCATATCATAATTTGCATTCATTTATTACCATGGTTCAAAACTAACAAGTTTTCATTTTTTGGTTGCGGACCATAATTTACATGGCAAATATGGACCATGATTTATATGGGGAGATAGATCACTCATCATTGACACGCAAATTTTATTGTGGACCGCAGTCCACAATGCAGGGTAGTTTATGCATCAAAACAATATCATTTTGATTAATGAAAAGAAACGGCACCCGTACACTGCATTTTTCTTTCAACACAATTACAGTTTATTTTCGATATAACTACAGTTTCATTTGACATTATACACTAAAATATGTGATACTATTATGTAGTTTCATTTTATATGCACTATACTTTCATTACAACACAACTAAGTATCATTTCGATATAACTACAATTTCATTAGACAATATACACCCAAATATATGAAACTGTTATTCAGTTTCATTTTATATACAATACAGTTTCCTTTCAACACAACTACAGTTTCTTTTCGATATAACTATAGTTTCATTCAACATTATACACTCAAATATGTGAAACTGTTATTCAGTTTCTTTTTATATACACTGCAGTTTCCTTTCAATACAACTATAGTTTCATTTTGATATAATTGCAGTTTTATTTGATAATATAAAAACAAATGTGAGGCAGTATCATTTGAGATGAACTGTAGCTAGTTTCATTTACGGAACTCCGTTAAGATGTGACGACAACCGTTTCTTTACTTAATGAAATGGTAGCGTTTTTGGACCATGGTCCACGATATAGCAACTGGTCCATAGAATATTTTACTGTGGACCATGGTCCATGTAGCAGCGTGAAGCATAAAGTAAAATGACATTTGAATTCGATTAAAAAAAAAATCGTTGACGTTTTACTAATTTGTTATCATTGTATGTTTTTTTTTTTTTTTTCATTTTTCATACATACTAGTTTCATTATAGTAACGTTGAGTATCATTTTAATTGCATATCATGTCTCTGTTATCTCGTTTCATTGTATACACATAATAGGTTCATTATAGCAATACTAAAGTATCATTTTAATTTCACTACATGTCCATTTGATAGAATACATATTTGTGTGAGCTTTGCTATTTAGTTTCATTTTATACATACTATATGTTAATTACAACAATACTAAAGTATCATTTTAATTCTAATACATGTTCATTTGACAATATAAATATCTATATGAACTCTGTTATTCAGTTTCATTTTATACACGTAATAAGTTCATTATATATAACAATACTAAATTATCATTTTAATTCTACTATATATTCATTTGATAATACACATATCTGTAATGTAATACTAAATTATCATTTTAATTAAAATAAACAACGTTGTGGTGGACCATGGTCCACCATATAACAATTGTAGAATAAGTTACCCCATTTTGGAGCAAATTATACAATGAACCAAGTCCACCTTACATTGTGGACTCTGGTCCAAAACGACATTCATATTATGTATTTGCAATTAATATATTATACACTTTTAGTTAACATAATATATACCTATTTACATAATTTACTGATTGAAGGTATATAATATGTAAATTTCAAGTACATAATATGAATGTCGTTTTAGATTAGGATCTACAATGCATAATGTACTGTAGTAGTGTAGTCCATGGTATAACAATTTCATTTTGGGTATATGGGCCTGGGCTAGCAGGAAACCACAGATTGGATCACTTCAGAGCACTTTGCATGAAATTAATTGGGCCGGATCAAATTATTCCTCCTGTATTGAGTTCAGTTTGAGAAGGCGAAACTTCTAACTTTCCAAGTTTTCCAGTGAACTTCCCATAAGAGGAAGAACAGAGAAGCCGTCGGATTTCTCCGTGAAATTGATCGCCATACCATCTCTGATCTATCAAACTCACCTGGAAATGGATTCTTCAAACCTTTCATCACTTCCGGAAGACTCCTCAGAGGAAATCCAGAATTCCGATACTACCACCGGCGACAACCTCCCCTCCGCCTTCTCTTCCGTTCCAGCTCGTCCTCCCATTCAGTAAGCTCTCTTCTGATGTATGTATGCGAGTGTAAGTTTAAATTTGTGAAATACAGCATATGATCACTATGTGTTGCTTTAAGCCATAAGAATGTGGAATAATCAGTGTCTTTTAATTCATTGTGATAAATATTTATGAAAATAAGTAGAATATTAAGGCGTTCAGACTTTTGATTAATTTTGGAGCGAGGAATTTGGAGTTTTCTTTGAATTTCTAAGTGCATTATGCACTTTAATGGTTCCAAATTGGTACAAATCATTAGTTGTTTTTCGATCAAACCGTGGTAAAGTGAGAAAAAAAAATTTAAAAATGGGCATCAGGGATGATTTGTCACTGTTATCATACAATGCTCAGCCATAGTCCCTTGGAACTTTTTTAGACTATCCGTTATCTCAAGCTTCTTCTTCTCTAAAAGTTAATTGGTTTTCTTTCTTGGAGATTGGTACATCTTAATTCTCAGGATTTGCTTGTTTCCAAGATCTAGTGCCTGGACTGTGGTTGCTAGTTGCTACATGTCCAAGCAGGTTTGAGGCATACACTTCCTAGATTTTATCACAAATCTAACACAAGCTTGAAACTGAAACTGCACTTTGTGGCAAGTTGTCAGCTATAGTAATCTCTTTTATTTTGATAAGTAGTGTATGTGGTTGATAATCTCTGTGCCTTCACAAATCCACAGATAAATATATCTATCTATTGGTGTATTGTGATTGTATGATTGCATATCATATTCTGTTGAGAAATGCAAGGTGCTAGTTTGAAAATGATCAAAATATTTTGGCATATTGCTGGAAAGATAGTTCAAATTTTGATTTGGTTACAATTCTTATCTGGGATTTAATTTTAAACAGGGTATAATGTCTTGGCATATACTTGCAGTGTGCATTCTTAGGTGTTTGATTGCTTTTCATCTATTTCCTTTTCCATGTTCTAAGGTGCTTTTCATCTGTGATATATAGAAAAGACTTCTTAGATTCTGTTTTGGTCATGTAAATGTCCCCTTTTGGGATTCAGTATCAAGTTTGCTGTTGTTTGGCTTTCTTTAGAAAGGAAACTATAAAGCTCCAAAGAAGGGACTTTTAATATACGCTTCCATACAGGATAATAATTAATAGTATCACAAAGTTAAATTCCACATTTATTGCTAATATTTGAGTTGTGCATACTTTGGGGGTTCGAACTATTTTAAGGTTTTGCTCTATCTATTTATGTCTTGTATAAATGACCCATAGACCACTTGTGTGATATCTGTTAATGTTTACTACAGTTTTTGAATTTGTCATATTTGGTTTTTGTTGACCAGATGTCTTTCTTCATTTGATTTAAAATCATCTTTATAATGCAAGTTTTGCTGATGATTTGATATCTCATCATTGATAGCCTAGAGAAATGGCAGTTCTGAATTACAATTTGTCTGATGTTTTCATTTATATATATATGCAGGTCTTCTTCACAGAAATATGGACCTTTAGATTGGTCAGACTATTTTGACAAAGAGGATGATGTACAGATTTCAGATTCAAATGATGTTAGTGAACATTCTGTAAATGTCCTTCATTGTTTCTTTCTACCAGCTTGTTTCTTCTTTCTCCTAAATAGAAGAATCATCTTTTATTTTCTTTGGCATTTCAGGTCTTTCATGTTTATTTGGCAGGGACTGAAGGACCAGTGGTTTTGTGCTTACATGGTGGTGGTTATTCTGGGTATGTTGAGTGTACTGTTGGGGAAAGTTGTAATGATATCTTAAAATATATTTCATTTTCTTATTCCAGTAATTACCTAGTCTTGCTTAGTTTGCCAGGTTTCAGTTATTATATAGAATTAAACAGATTTGATTGAGCATTCTGTTAGACGATAGACATTGTCTGTACATATTCTTTTCCTGCACATAAGTGGACATGCTCTGTATTACTTTTTTCCTGCACACAAGTAGCTAAAATGGTAAGTAGTTCCTTCTTTTGAAATTTGTATACTTTCTATGATTTTCCAGACTTTCATTTGCATTGGCTGCAAGCAAAATGAAGGAGAAAGCTAGGATAGTGGCCATGGACTTGAGGGGACATGGGAAGTCTTCCACAGAGAATGAAGTAGATTTGTCTATTGAGGTATTTGTTATCTAACTGCTGTTTTACTTTCTTTCCTATTAACACCGTGGCCAGTCCTGTGCTGAAGTTGCTTACAATGATTGCAGACCTTATGTAGTGATGTGGTGGCTGTTTTTAAGACGATGTATGGAGATGCTCCACCTGCAGTTGTGCTAGTTGGCCACAGGTTGAACTAAGTTCATAAATTGAATAGTATTAAGCAACTGCCAACTGCTGAACTAATGTTCTTTTATAATCATACAACAGCATGGGAGGTGCAGTTGCAGTTCATATTGCTGCAAAGAAAGTGCTATCTACTTTGGCTGGGCTGATTGTTGTGGATGTTGTTGAGGTCTAAAATTATAGTCTTGTGTTAACATTTTTGAATTATTCAACTGCATAAATTCAACAAAATACGTTACCTGGTTTCCCAAAATTTCAGGGGACAGCAATGTCATCGTTGATTCATATGCAGAAGATCCTATCAAACAGAATGCAGCATTTTTCATCCCTAGAAAAAGCGGTAAATTATCTTGAAATTTGTGTCCTTTTTGGGATCAATTATATGTACACATTTTAATAATGACACTTGCCTCCTCTGGTCTCAAAATACCATGGCCTCATCATTCTTGTATCACATTTCTACTTCACTGCATTTTGACCACTTGGGTTTTCTTCTAGTATGCCATTGTCTTAGCCTTTAATCTCCATTAATCATGCTACTAATTTAAGGTGTATATGTATTTGTAGATTGAATGGAGTGTGAAAGGTGGCACTTTAAGAAATATTGACTCTGCTCGCATATCAATTCCTAGCACATTGATATTTGATGATTCAAAGAAATGGTGTGCATATTTGCTCTAGTTTTGGCATCTTTTTTCTCTTCTTTTTGCCTTTCCCTTCCCAAGATTCTCTCTCTCTCTCTCTCCCAAAAACAAGAGTAATAATTAGTAACTAGGGGAAGGTTTTTTTTACCTGTGTTGCAGTTACACCTATCGATCAAGACTGGAAGAAACTGAGCAATATTGGAGGGGCTGGTACTAGTTTCTTTTCCTAATCTGAGATTCACATCAAATTAGGTGATTACATTGTGTTTTGTGACAGCATAAATCTCTCTGGTTGAACTTGCATTTCAGGTATGAAGGCCTTTCTGAAAAGTTTTTATCAAGTGCTGTACCAAAACTCTTGCTTTTAGCAGGGACAGACAGACTGGACAGGTTTTTTGCAATTCAACTTGTCAATTTAACATGATAATTTCAGTAGTTTCTATCTATGCATGCATTTTACTTGCTCATTGTTAAAAAGCTTGCATGGAGGCTATCCAAAGAGAAAAGGCTAGAGAGCAAAATTTGTGGATTGGAATAGTGCTCATCTATTCTAGCATACATGTAGAAGCTTTAGAAGGTTTTGGTCATTTAAGCAAGACTACAGAGGATCAGGAGTTTGAAATGTATGTACAGAGGATTTAGAATACTAAAGTTTAAGCAATTTGTCTTGTTCAATTTCTTGATAGATGATGGTGAAGACCTTTAGAATTTTAAAGGGTGACCTCTTCATAGCTTAAGAGTGACAAGAACATAATTTTTCAGTTGTGCAATCTCTTAACAAGCTCCAAAACAGCTGAAGTTGATGAACTAGATTAATAGAAGAGGATGAACAAAGACTATTTTCATGCACAAGTTATCTAATGATATGCTGGTACTACAAGATATTAACACACTCAATTTTGAGATTTATTAAATGGGAAATTTGATGTTTAGAAGAAAACAAATTTTAAGAGACAATTTAATTGATTGCAAGCGTTTTTGCAAAATAGCTTCAGTTATGTGAATTGCTTGAAAGCTCAGATTATGTCATTGAATTTGTCAATACTAGAGGGCACAACCCCATTTATTTCTTAAGTTAGAAGGTGCTGATCATTTCAAAGGACACCTCTACGTCACATACTGACATAAGAAGGGCATTTCAAAGGATACTCATTAGTCACTCCGCACTACTCATTTAATATTCTCTTAACTCATTTGATTTAGTAGGTTCAGTGAACATTCATCAATGAGCATAATAATGTTATTTCTTTTGCAAGTAGCTTTTACAGAATTTTGTTTTATATTAATCTCAACTGTCTGATAGATTCTGAAAGGAATACTTCCTAATGAAACTTTTAAATCATCTTCTAGTCATTTGAATGACCAAAACTAATATTCTGCTTGTTTGTCGTGTTCTTAGAAATTGGGAATTGATGAATTTTTTGAACTAATGACAGAACTAAGATTTGTTTGAATTTTTACAGATCTCTTACAATAGGTCAAATGCAAGGGAAATTTCAAATGGTGGTTGTCCGACATACTGGCCATGCTATACAGGTTCATACCCACTTTGCTTATGGTGGTTTGTTATCACTGATTTCAACTGAAATACAAAATTCAATTTACACTGAATCTTGCAGGAAGATGTACCTGACGAATTTGCTAGCTTGATACTCAATTTTATTTCTCGTAATCGAATAGGCCCCCGTGGAGTTGAGGTTTGTTTCTTAAAACTTTCTTGAAACATCTGCAAGTATCTACTATGAGTTTCCACTTTACAATGCATGAACTCCTAGGTTCTATATATAAGCCTTTATTTTCATTTGGATCAAAAATAAATTGTAAAAGAAAAAGCCTATGGAGAAAAGATGGCCAAACAAGCCCCTCAGGTAATGGTTTTGTTCTTTAACTGTGACTCCTGAAAATCATTTAGAACATTAATATAAGACACCGTCGATGAAGTTACATGTTTGATGTTTCATGTGCTTTCTTTTCCTTTTACTACAAATTGTGAAGCAACATCTAATGCACTTTAACTGGTGCCTTCATTCAATTTTCATGATCTGAACATGTTTTAGTTGGGACTCTTTTTCCTTGAATAAGTACGCCGGCATAGATTAGTGGACTCTGTTTATGATATTGAATGCTGCTTGACAAGTGTGCCGACGTTGCTTGCAGATACCTGGTATTCATAGCTGGTCAAAACCAAAGCCTTGAGGACTGAAAATCATGAACAGAATAAGTTACAACCGGGATTATGGCGGTGTTTCCTTAACCCCTCATTTGTGTTCAGGATGATATTTCGTAATGTTTTGAAGATCTGGAATATTTAGACCTTTGTAAATAGCGAAGTTTTCCAAGCCATAAGTTGCTCAATTTTCTAGCAAGCTTTTCCACTTTTGATGACTGAGCACAGTTCGCAGTGTTTGACATTTTAGTTGTTGATCAAATGAGTTATGGAATATAAAACCTTAACGGGTTGCAATTAGGAAAGTGAGGGGGAAGGAAATAGTATTATTAGGAATATCAGTTTCAATTTTAATTATAATGTTTGGTAAATATGAAAATTGGAGAATAAGTTTTTTTTTTTTTGAAAATAAGAGAAACTTTCGTTAACTTAAATCAGAAATCAACACATTACAGATGATAGGAGGAGGGTTGTGAAACCACTCCGAGTAATCAGACGAAGAACGGATTGCCTAGTTAATTCATGGGCTACCTGGTTCGCTGATCTTTTGGTAAACGAAATAAACACATTACAAAAGCCATTTAAGAGGTGTTTGATATCCTCAATGATCAAATGAAAAGAAGAAGTTCCGCCCTTTGCCTGTAGAGACTGAACAACCTGTAGGGAATCTGACTCTATTTGCACGTTGTCCATGTTTTGAGATTTCAACCAGCTTAAAGCTTCTCGAACGAGCACTGCTTCTGCTTCCCTTGGAGTAAAAATGCCCCTCCACTGGACGCCTCTTGCTGCAATAAAAGTACCCTCCTCGTCTCTGATGACGCTGCCAAGACCCATTGCTGCTTCCTGTTTGTTGATCGCCGCATCGACATTAAGCTTCAGCATACCTGAATGAGGTTTTATCCACCTTTGGGTTTGATTACAGCAGGCCTGTTGGGGTTCGATATGTAGCTTTGTTGTATTTCTCCACTCTTTTAGGAAACACTTTGATCTTCTAACCAGTTGATACTCCTGGATGATGGAAGAATTGTTCCAAATCTTCTCATTCCTTTCCTTCCAAATTTCCTAGCAAATAAGAACAAACAGAGAGTAACTGCCCTTATCAAGGTTGGCATAACTTTGATTCACCCATGCTGAAAAAGGAATATCCCTTAGATCGCACAACTGTAATCCTGCAAGTCTCCAACAAGTCTTAGCATAGAAGCATTCCACAAGAAGATGTGCAATTGATTCATCAGAACAATTGCACATAGGGCACACAACATCACATTCAACTCTTTTCCTGTGCAGGAGATCTTTCGTGGATAAACTGCTCGTGCAAGCTTGCCAAAAAAACACTTTAACCTTTGGCGGGATTTTTAATTGCCACACCGCTGCACATGGATGAGCATCAGCTTCTTGTAGGTCACCACGAATCGCTTTGTAGCAACTTTTCACAGTATAGCATCCATCATCGTCTGCTGACCATATAATTTTGTCATGACTTTGTTGCTTTGCAAGGGGGATGCTCATGATAAGGTTGGCATCTCTAGGCGAAAAGATTTGTCTGATTATTTCCTCGTCCCATTTGGTATCCTCGGGCAGGATGAGGTCTGCAACTCTTGCATCTTCCACAAGGGGATAAGGAAAAGAATTCACCCTAGCGAAAAGATTTGTCTGATTATTTCCTCGTCCCATTTGAGTTCCGCTGCCCACTCTCCACCTGCTATGCTTTCGGATTATTTCCTGAGTGTGAGTCAGACTACTCCATATGAAAGAGGGATTTGTGCCCAGTTTGGCATCCAAGAAAGATGAGTTCGGGTAATATCTTGCTTTGTAAATTCTTGCTACCAAAGAAGTTTGATTGTTAACCAACCTCCACGATTGCTTAGACAACATGGCCAAGTTAAAATCCCTGAGGTTCCTAAAACCTAGACCCCCCATCTCTTAGGATAACAAAGTTTCTCCCAAGTTTTCCAATAAATAAGTTGAGTATAAGGATTACAATGCCTTTGGTCCAATCACTCTAACTTAGCAAGGAAATGATATTTTTGTTTAATCACTTTTAACTTTTTCTCCAACAATTATGGAATTAAAAGTCCCATAGGGAGTTGGGATTTGTAATGCCATAGAATAAAGGAATTGGAATTTTATGAACTTTTAATTCCTTTATACCACCTTTCAAAAAAAAAAAAAATTCCTTTATCCCAAACATAGGAATTTTGCGTTTTCAAAAAAAAAAACATAGGAATTTTGCATGTTTAAAGATTATGTGGGAATCGAATACCGATTCTTGTCCACCAAATGCTGGACTTTTGGTGGAGGGAATATCACATAATAGACATATCATGAAAGATTTTAATAGAGTATTTTAGAGATCACAACACTCTCCTTTTTAAAAATGTTATATAGTTGCAATATTTAAAAATATTTTTTGAACCAAACAACTCCTAAATATTTCAAAATGTGTCCTTTGAGTTTGTCAAAAACTTATGTGAAATCGTTTCATTGATCATTGTCTTAATCTATGAGACAAGTTGAGTCAAGATAAAAATGTAATACTAATCATGAATAAAGTGTCATTTACTTATAAGGGAAAGTGTAATACTTTTGAAAAAAAAAAAAAGTAACTTTTATATTTTGATTTAAAAGCAACTCTTATAAGTAACGAACTAAAGTGTATATTTTGACTAATGCAAAATTTTTAGGTACGTTTGTAGGTAGCCTTTTATATAAAATCACAAATTTATAGACTCGGCCGCAAAGTGTTTGGCACTCATGCAATATGATCTGATTAGCGTAGTTTCTCAAATAGGCCTTCTAACTTTACACGAAAGTACAATTAGCCATCTAAACTTTTAAAAAGTGTATTTAGACACTCCAACTTAGTAAAATGGATCAAATAAATGCAATTTACGGGTAATCAACAAGTTACTGATATATAGGCTATCGACGGCCACTAGACGCCATTGACTAACATTGACCATAACAATTGAAGAAAAATTGACGACCGACGACAGTCATCGAAGTTTCAAAATATGAATGACCTACGATCCATTTTGGGGTTCCAATGAATCGAAATACCAAGTTGAAATGTTTAATTGCTCTTTAAGAGACTA
Source organism: Ipomoea triloba (assembly GCF_003576645.1). Taxonomy (NCBI): domain Eukaryota; kingdom Viridiplantae; phylum Streptophyta; class Magnoliopsida; order Solanales; family Convolvulaceae; genus Ipomoea; species Ipomoea triloba. The sequence continues at coordinate 26,990,951 of NC_044919.1, read as the reverse complement.
ATTGCACTTTCATGTAAAGTTGAAAGGCTTATTTAACCATTTTTCTTAGTCATAAATGCACAAGTGTTAGTTCAAGGTTCTGCTCAATCTGGAATGAAGAAAATTCGCAGGGCACTGACAGGCGAAAAATAAACGCGTCAAAAATACATCAGACCGCACATATGTTTATAAAACATCGTTATTTTGGAATTGAATTGAATGTATGTTTTTAACTTTTAACATTTGGCGTTTCCAAAAAAAAAAAAACTTTTAACATTTGGCAAGTGCAATAAAAGTATAAAACCTCTCATCCAAAGAGGCCAAACAAGAGCTCTATGAACAAATTAGCACAGGATACCAGAAAAAGGTCTCTTTATTACAAAGAATAATGGTAACTGGTCAACTTAACTTAGGCAAAATCATTCATTAAGCGGTGGACTCTTTCAGATATGCAATGAGGTCAGCACGCTCTTGTGGCTTCTTCAATCCTGGAAAAACCATCTTTGTTCCGGGGATATACTACAAAAGATAATTACACGCAATCAGCCAAGTAGTAACACACACAGGAAGCAACAAAGAAAGCACTCCAAAGAAGGGGGGAAAGGGAAAAACCATCCTATCTCACTATCTTGCCCTCCTACCGGCAATAATAATGATATTAGTATGAGACTATTATGACGTAACATCCTAACTATTATCATTATGTTACTTCGTATTAGGGTATTTAAATATCACAGTGAAGTTTTTCCAAAAAAAAAAAAACACCCCACATTGAAGTAGAATTTGTGATATTAGATGGCATAAAACAAGTTTAATTACCTTCTTGGGGTTAAGCAAATAGTCATACAGCGTATTTTCTTGCCAAATAACTGCCATGTTCTTGTTAGCAGCAGAGTAGGAGTAACCAGGAGTAGTTCCAGACTGCCTACCAAAAAGGCCATTCAAATTCGGCCCTGTTGAAAACCAAATTAATGTTAGCTACACTGCATTTCTTACACCAGTAAGCCAAACAAAATAATATAGGTTGTTATGGGTATCCTATGCGCACATCTATACTTTGTCCTCTAGTTAGAAGCAGCCAGAAAAGAGGATTCCTTCACAAAATCATTTCACAAATGTCAACTTTACAATATATGCAACAAATACCTAAGAAAATATGAGACAGTAGTCTCTTAATAAAATATCAAGAAAACTAAGCCTATCTAAATAAGCTCAGACATCATAAAAGAAATATTAAAATGATAATAGGCACAGAACTAATATAGTTGAAAAAAATAAGAAAATTAAGAAATAAAAGAGCATTAAACAAGAAAAAAAAAACACAACATATTGTCATCTCGGTGGCCAACTTGAAAATGTTTACAGTATAACACAATCAGAAATTATTTGCAGTTCTATAAGGCCACATAACATGAGTGGTTGGTTTTTCAAATTCCAATAAGAGAATCAAATCATATAATCTATGGAGTTTGGTAAAATATTTAATCCTGTTTGGCATTAAAACATGAATATGAATCAATTAATTTTTTTTCTAGAATGATTCAGTAAATATATTTTAGAGTTAATACCGGATTTGATCATTGACTATTAGAATTTCACCACTTTGGTCCTCGAATTCCAAACTTGCTGAATTTCATCTCCATTATGCAATTTATTCCACACACACAACTGATTGATTAAAAGAATAAATATTTATACTTTAATAAATTACACACACACTATCTATCAACAAATTATAGCATAATTAATAATTAATAATACAATTTAAGTTGCCATCAAATCCATAAATCTAGTAATTCATTCATCTCCGTACAATAGTATCAAAATTTCCTTCTCCCAAACAAAATCGGAACTAGGATTTACAAGCTTGAAAGTGAAATTAAGCATAAACTAGCTCGAAGTAATATTAAATGGTTCTGATGTTACAGATGTAATCAACCCAACCTAAACTGTAAAGACTTATCATCACTCACAAATTGATCGACTAAATACTCATCTCGCATACACCCAACTGATTGATCACATCAATGCCACAACATGCATCACTAAGACCATATATCAAATGTTCAACAGATCTACAATTCTACTCAACTTTAGCAGCAAAAATAAATAGATAACAAATGCATCGGGAAACCATATGAACATCAGCAAAATTCACATTCAATAACCAGATCTGAGAACGGAAAAGATAGATAATTAAATAAGAAACAAACAATTAAAAAGAAGCAGGAGAGAAATTGATAGATGCCTTGTTTGTGGCCGGCGCCTTTGTCGACGGTGTGGCACTGAGCGCATTTGGTCCTGAAGATCTTCTCCCCGGCTTTCACGTCTCCCGGCGGTGCCTCTGCGAACGACGCCATTTCTTACCTTTTTTGTTTTTGTTTTTTGTTTTTTTTTTTTGTTTTTGGGTCTTTCTAGAAGGAATAGTAGAAGGGGAGGGAGTTCGACAACAGAAAAGGAGGTGTGGAAGGCGCAGCAAAAGGTCGAGTTTTAAAGGAAGATCCGAGGGGGAACGTGGTCTGCTCTTGGCCTATTCTGTTTTCGTGTACACGTGGCTGAATTTTAGTGGCTGAATTTTGGGGCTGATTTGTTAGAGTGTTATCTAAGTCCATCCCAATAGTGTGAGATTTTTGAATAGTTTTTGCCTGTATAATTAAAAAAGAAAAAATTAGAGGGACGGAAAAAAAACAAAATCTGAAATTAAAAAAAAAAAAACACCGTTTCATGCGCCCATCAAGTGCGTGCACGAGCGCGCAAAGTCTGCGCAACGAGCAGAACCAGAACAGATTAATAATAAAGTGGGGCCCATATTTATTGCAAAAAACTCATTTTACTGCAAAGACCTCACTCATTCTCTTAATTCACCCTCTCTTCTGACTCCACTCAACTTTTCTCTAAAACTTGTCCAGAAATAACTATTAAGGAGTATTTAATGACTATGTACATTGTGATTGTTAAATCTATACTATATATAAAAACAATATCCTCCTCCCAAATTTTCCCGCCCAAACTTAGTGGCATTTTAGTAAAATCATTTATTTTAGGGTAAATCACCGATTTGGTCCCTCAATTGTTATCAAACTGTCAATGTTGCCCCGTAATTCCGTATTCATCAATTTGGTCCCTGAAAATAATTGTTTTTAGTCAAATAACTCCCTCCGATTAAGGTGGGGTATTTTAGTCATTTCATGTCTTTAGCCCTCCTCCCTCTCAGGGGTCACTGAACTGGAAGGTATCACCGATGGCCACCGCTTTCTAAGCAAGGAAAGAACACATCCAAAACAAAATCAACTAATTTATTTATGAACAAAGGAACTAATCAATAACTAACAATCATTGGTTACTAAAATTACAAATTGAATGATGTCAATCGACATAGCTAGGTTTCGGAGAAGAACCTGAAGAATGAAATCCATACTGAGTCGGAAAGTGCAGTTAACCAAAGCGTCGACATCGAGATCTATTATGCTTGTACCGCCGTCTTGCGGCTGCGTTGACGGCGAAGCGTCGGCCATCTTTCAATTTATCTGTATCGGAGAGCTCTAGAAGTCGGATAAACACCACAGTTTGAAGGCGATTGGGGATTTAATTCTTGCTTTCACGCTTGTTATACGAAGAGGGCAACTTTCGGCAAGTGCTTCTTCGGCATCCTAAAGTGGATTCTATGCAGCAGGAGTCTCCCAACCCATCATTCTGATCAACTCCCTGACCCGGACGCCAAGGCCTTCTTCCACCGCCGTCAAGAATCCTCTGTAAGTTCTGATCATCATCAGGCCAATAATGCCATAACTCCGGGAGTAGTAGCAAGACTGATAGGCCTAGAATCCATACTGGACATGATGGTCTCGAAAGACCGGCCGCTGGGGTCGCTTCTTCGGAGCAGATCTGTGAACTTCATCGATTTCTTGCCTTAGATTGGCCTTACAGGGGAAGCCCAACACAGGAGAGTCCGAACATCCATGTCATTCCGAGAAGCTATTGGGTTCGATAAAGAAAAACATGATTTCCTCGTTCTATGTTTCGATTCGCGAGTTGAAACCAGGAAACAGGAAATGCCGCCCCAAAAACATCATGTCGCAAGTTTTCCAAAATAGAAGCTCAAGAAGGCGGAGAAGACTCTTGTCAAGAAGAAGAAGTCAATTGAGAGGTTAATGGAGCCGCCGTCGAAGAGGAGTCTTGAAGTCAGCGTTCCAGCTAGGGCTGAAGACACGAAATGACTAAAATACCCCAGCTTAATCGGAGTTCTCACCGGAATATGGCCAGAGGGAGTTATGTGACTAAAAACAATTATTTTCAGGGACCAAATTGATGAATACGGAATTAAGGGGCAACATTGACAGTTTGATAACAATTGAGGGATCAAATCGGTGATTTACCCTTTATTTTATTCATTTATTAATTTATTAATTAATTATCCATATATATTTATTCATAAAATTAGTCAATTGCTAAGAACATACCAATCTCATTCATCTATAATATTATTATGGTAATATGGTAATATTGTTAATATTAATTGGTGATATATTGGTAATATATATATATATATATATATATATATATATATATATATATATATATATATATATAAGTGTCTGGACAATTTTTCCTGTCCAAACAAGAGCATTTTGTAAAATTCTTTTCATTAATCAAAACGACGTCATTTTGATGCATGAACTATCATGCATTGTGTACCGTGGTCCATAGTAAAATTTGTGATCATAATTGATCATTGGTTAAAGTGTCATCTAGCACCATGAACTATATCCAATTATTCATGCCGCACCTTGAACTTTCATATCGTAAATATCGAGCTACAAAAAAAAAAAATTTACCTAGAACTTTTAGCAGGTTTCCCTGTCTTCCTGCTGACATGGCGCATGTTTCCAACTGATGTGGCATTTCTTTTAACCTTATGTTGTCCATGTAAGCATTTACATATTAAAAATAAATTAAAAAAAAAACAAAAACCGTAGACCAAACAAAAAAAACATTTCTATAAATTTGAAAAATTGAAAAAATACTAAACAAAAAATTAGTCAAAAAATATAAATTCTGAAAAAAATATTGAAACATTGGAATTGCAAAATTGAAAAGTATACATTATGAAAATAAAGAGAAGTCCATGTAAGCTACAAACCATGGATGCTTGCTCATTTTATCTAAGCTGTTAGCTGATTTCTTTTGGGGGAGAGAAGATGGAAGGCAAAAATATCATTGGAGTGCATGGGAGACTCTGGCTAGGCCTGTTGAGGAAGGTGGGGTTGGGTTTACTAGTCTACAAGAAATGGTAAATGCAGCAGGGGCCAAGTTGTGGTGGAATTTTTGGCAAGGAGAGTCAATGTGGAGTAAGTTCATGATGGCAAAGTATTGTAAGAGATCCCACGCACCCTGTGGTTAGGGGTTGGCAATATAGTGATTCACACATTTGGAGGAGAATGGTAGAGATAAGGGAAAAAGTGGAGCCAGAAATTTTATGGAAAGTTGGAGAAGGAAATGTGAATATATGGTGGGATAATTGGACATGTAGAGGATCAATTGCAACTCTGCTGAACATAAGAGAGAAAGGGTAAGCAAAGAATATGTTGAAAGAATCTTTTGTGAATGAGAGGTGGGAATTGGATAAATTGGATGCAGGAATGCAGGGATTGCAGCAGGGGATTGTGTTGAGACCTGGGATGGCTGATAAAGCAATTTGGAGGCCTTCAGGGGGAAACTTTGATCTAAAAACTGCAAAAACTCTTATGAGAGAACAAGGAGAGGAGATTGGGAGTTGGAATAAAAAGATATGGGCTAAGGGGGTTCCCTGGAAGATGTCCTTCATGGCATGGAGGGTGTTTAAAGGGAAAATCCCTACTGATGATGTGCTAAGAAAGTGGGGTTTTCAAATTGCATCAAGGTGTTATTGCTGTTCAAATCCAGGTTTTAATAGCTTGCAACATGTGTTTGGTATAGGGGAAGTTGCTGGGCAGGTATGGGACTATTATGCTAAATCAATGGGAGTGAGAATGCAGTTAAGAGGAGTTAGGCAAATATGTAATGCTTGGTGGTCTCAGAGGTGGAAGAATAGGATGTTCAAATTCATGGCTGACAGGCTCCCAATGGTGATCCTCTGGGAACTCTGGGTCAATTACACACATTGCAAGTATGGGGAAGGGAGATCATCATCTGCTAGGATTATCTTTAGAGTGGCTAGAGACATGGCTGATTGTATTCACATGAAGTGGCCTATGATAAGGAATCAATAGATACGCTGACTACATACTGAAGATCAGTTTCACCACATTAAGGGGAGATATACCCAAATTTAAATGCCGAGAAATCCCATAAAATGGAATGATCTTCATTATAATCCATGTACTAGTAAAACTGAACCAGAAGTTTAGTAGATAATCTATTTGCGATATTAGCAAATAATCTGCCAAATATATATCGATAACGTACATATACACTGATTAACACCAGAAGTGTAGGAAATCTATCGGTTTAAGAGATATGAAACATAACACTAGATCTAACAAATAAGTATTGTCACTCTTGTCTTAAAAAGAATTATGTCCTGAAGACATTTGTCTAGACGAAAAAAACCCTAGTAAGGTGCACCAAATAAACATAATACTAGGGATACAGAACAATCAGATCTAAATATTGGGAAATGTCAACGATCTGATTAAAAATTGTCATGATTCTGGGACAAAATTTTAAAACTGTCGACAACACACGCCTATATAATTGCTCATTTAAATAAACTGGATCCATGTGAGATGCTAGAAACATCCTCATTATTTAATATTTAAAGGAGCAATTCGGCAGAGCTCGACTCGCTAAAACATATTCTCTTGATAATACATACACCATTGAATAATAACCTTGTTGGTTACAAATGGATGTTTGTACGAAAGAGAAATGAAAACAATAAGGTGATATAATAGCGAGTGTTTGTAGCATATGGGTTAACGTAGAAACCCTTGATTAATTTTAATCAAATCTCCCATGTACGATGACACTAAGTTCCGCTATACAAGATAATTGGCAGTACAAACTTAGATATGCAGCTAATAAACGCCGTGACCATATGACAATAAGGTCACTGGACGGTATGGTCTTTATATGACCTTAGCACAAATCATAATTGACTGAGTAATTCTCCCTTTGAAGAAGGAATTATGTGTGATTATGAATTCGTTAAAGGATTACGAATAGAGTTATTACCCTCATTTAGAAGGGATAATATGTACCATAAGTGTTCTTTATTGAATTGTAAATAAGCATAGTATTACTAAATTTCATCCTTGATGGATTTATAATTACAACATGTTTGTTGTTGAAATACAAAGCCTTTACTTAATAGTAAAGCAGTTAACTGAGTAATTTCCTATGAAGTAGGAAAATGTAAAAATCAAAATATACTGTAGCACTTATTGAATCGTAAAAAGCTTAATGGCATTAGCTCCAAAAACGAATTTTAGAAATTAAAGGACTTGGAAAACCAAGTATTATCTCGATCTGCAGATCGAGTATTCCCTTGAAAGTTATATACATCAATCAGTCTATTTTTTTAGAAAGATGTCTTTAATGCATTTCATATTGACTAATCACACTAACGGTTATATCTCTTGAAGAAGATAAGGAACTGTTTAGACTCAAAAATGATATTGAGGACACTTTAGGACCTGAAGTCCATTTCTTCATTATTATTGAAACACTATGGAAGAACCAGAAGTTCTATGATCATAATTTGATTGGCATTGTCCTTACAATGAAATCAACTATAGTTTCTAATGCCGTAGATACCCTCTAGTCTAGTAAAGATATGCGATAAACCAATGTGTTTCTCATAGATCACTTGGTTATGCATGTTCTACCTTCATTACCTAATGGGATGATAATAAAAGCATGGTTTAAGTGGGTATGATTAAATAATATTGGCTATATTCAACCCATGCACATTAAGCCTAGAAAAGTCACGAGAATCATTGTATAAAATATTAACTTATAGTAACAATCCTGAAGATTGTCATATCATCTCCTCTATGATCTCTTTGAAACAGTTATTCTACTTTAAACAATGTAGAAATTGAAGATTGTTATCTTCAGGGGGAGATGCGGACTACATTTACTTAAATCAATCCTGAAGATTGAGTCCTAAAAGGACCAACAACTGTACTCTTTTGCAACCTATATACTATGTACTCTTTTCCTCACTAGATTTTTTCCACTGGGTTTTTATAGTGTGGTTTTTAACGAGGCATGAGTATGATATAATAAACGGGGAGAAAGTTGCAAATAAATACTTAAATATACGAACCCCGAAATCCTGATGATTATGCCTTGAAGGCTTATGATTGTACTATTTTTCCCTTAACTAAGTTTTTCCCAATGGGTTTTCTTAGTGTAAGGTTTTTAATGAGACAATCAGGAGAGTTTTGTCTTCAGGGGGAGCAACAATTATTGGTCCAAAAGACCACCAACCATTGTAAATTCTAAAGATTAAACGCAGCAAGTTATGGTTGTATTCTTTTCCCTTAACTAAGTTTTTCCCACTGGGTTTTTTTAGTGTAAGGTTTTAATGAGGCAACCAGGATATGAGTTTATAAATATCATGTACTCTTTTCTTCAACTAGGTTTTTCCCACGTGATTTTCCTAGTGAAGTTTTTAACGAGACATGAAAATATTCGAGTACACCATTCATGTAACTTGTACTCTTTTATTATCTAGGTTTTTCCCACAGGGTTTTCCTAGCAAGTTTTTAACCAGGCAAGATCGTGAACAAATAATGTCCAAGGGGGAGTGTTATAAATGATATATTCATGTGGCCATTATTATGTAACCGTTGTAACGGTCATTGTAATTAGTAGTGTTATTATTACTTATATATTATATATATGGTTTCGCTCTTGTAAATATACAACAATGATGAACAAGAATACTTTCCTTTCTTCTTGTCTTCATTCTCCTGTTATAGTAGTTCTGTTATAGTAGTTTTTACATATTATACAACCTGGGAGCTAAAGGCCAATGGACAACAAAATCCATTACAACAAAAATCAATTTGTTGTGGTTAAAGAGGTATTATTATGTTAAACTAGTATTTTCGCCCGTGCGTTGCACGGAATGGATTTGTTATAATATTTAAATAATATTTGGATCAATATACAATTATATATATTATAACATCGAATATTAAATAGCGCAATTGATGAAATTGATTGGATCGATTATGTTTTATGATGTTTTCCTTTGAATTAGAACAAATAATTGTCCAATTACCCGGGCGTGGATAAATTTTTTTTATTGTATATTGAGATAATAAAAATAAAGATGAAATTATAAAAAATTCTAATATTGAATGTGTACATTTATTTGATTATAAGATTAGTACAAAAATATTACTCAATTAATTGAATAATATATGACTTGTTTGTCTAAAATTATCTTAAAAAGATATAAGTAATATGACTTATATAATTATATTATTACTAAAATAAATATGAGAAAATGAGAAATAAATTAATTGTAATTATTATAAAAATAAATTCAGCGACCAATGCTTAACTTAATTATCATAATAATTATTAAGCAATTATTATTAGTCAATTACACTAATATATGTGTAATTATACTTTTATACTTTAAGTATATTCATTTTTCCCATATTGCATTTAGTTTTATCTTCCTCCTCCATATTTGAATGAATTAATTTTGATTATTATAAAAATCTAACAACCCATGTTCAATTAATTTTTTTAAAGTTTAAATAACTTAGAGTTTTCAAAAGGAAAGTATAATTAACTATTAAAGTTTTTAAATAATTTTCAGTCAATTAGTAATATCCTTTTCTTTTCCCGATAAATGATTTTACTTTTATTAATAGTGTTGATACGTGGGTATACATATTATCAATTTATAGATATTAGTTAATTTCTATTTTACATTTTCTTAACAAATAAGCTTTATTAATTATTTGACAAACAAAATATTTCATTAATTGACTACAAAAGTTTAGGCGGGGAATGAAATAGGAGGATTTTACTTTTATATATAGTATAGAATATAGATTACGATCTTTTTATATTTTAAATCAATTATTAATATCATTTTTCTCGGAATAATGGTCAAATAAACCACTGAACTACACACAAAACTGCAATTAGGCCATCGAACTCAAAAAGAATGCAATTGGATTCCTAAACTATATAAACTCATGCAATTAAGTACAAATTGACATGTTTTCAAAAAAAAAATCCAAATTGACCTGTTTACCTACAATTGTGATGACATGGTGGTTACTAATTTTAAAATAAACTTTTTAAATAATTTTAATTAAAATAATTAAATAATAATAATAATAATAATAATAATAATAATAAAAATTTAAAAAAAAAAAAACAGACGTCTCCGACAGTTCTTCTATTTTTTTTAATTTTTTTTAATTATTAGTGTCGATTGTTATGTGTAAATTAATATCAGGCAACCTTATCTAGGAAAAATGAAAATAATTACGTAGTAATATTTACCTAATTTTCGTTCCATTTTTAATTGTTGATGTAGAATATTATTATTGAAATATTTCCGTTTCATTTTTAATTTCCGTTCCTTTTTTAATTTATCTTTAATATTGTTTATAATATACCTTTATTATTTATGATGTAGAATGTTTTCCTTTTTTAATTAAATTGCAATGATATGACCATTTCCTTTTTTATTTTAGTTAATTATGGATATTTTTTTATTTACAGTCAATTATTAATATTCATTTCCTTTTATATATTCAATCAATTAGTAACATCAGATTCATTTTTAGTCGATTTTTTTTTATTTTCAGTTAATTAGTCAATTAGAATAATAGATCCACTGGTATTTTTACCTAATTTCTGTTATATTTTTATAATTAATGATGTAGAATATTATTATTGAAATATTTTCATTCTATTTTTAATTTACCTTTACTATTGTTTAAAATTTAAAATATGCCTTTACTATTCTTATGTTTTTATATATAGTATAGATTAATATTATGCTAATTATGACGTCCATGTATTATGAATAAGTATGGTAATTAAGGAGTATATATTATAATTAAAAAATAATGTATATTTTAATTTCGTTTAATTATGGACGTAATATGTGTATGTTTAATTTTCTTTAATTTTATCCGTAATATATATGTGTATGTTTAATTTTCTTTAATTATGTCCGTAATATGTGTACCATTAATTTCTTTAATTGATTAGATAAAATTACGGCAAGTATAAAAAACCGTTTAATAAAAGTATAATGTTTGAACTAATTTCTCAATGACCATAATTATTAAGATTTTATTCCAAAGTAACCATTAGCATAATTTTATATGTGTAATAATCTGTGAATGGAAATAATTTACATAATTGTATGGACGTAATAATATGTGAATTAACATAATAATACGTGAATTGAAATAATTATCATAATTTTGTTAATCTCCTCTAATTATGGATGTAATATGTGTATTATCAATTTCGTTAACTGATTTGATAAAATTTATATTACGAACAACAATATTAATTCATTAGTTGTCATAATTTTTAAGATTTTATTCAAAAGTAATCAAATGAAATGCACGGGTAATTGACATTATCTGAAGTAAAAATATATAAAATTATCGTAAGAATGAAATCTCTATGTTTAATGACCATAATAAATTTAGATGTTAAATATAGTGAAAAATGTAATGCGCAGCACACAGAGATGTTAAAACAATAGTTGTAACACAAGAGACTTGATAACGCAGTTTGGGAAAAACCCTATTCTGCGAGGCACTTCTCAGTCTTGAGAATTTGCCTAAATCCACTAAAAGCTTAATATTCAAAGTACATAGTTTTGGGACCAGAAATTACACAATAGATTGATCTTCTCCTATCTAATCTATTGTAACCTAAACACATGTACTACTTTCTAAGGGAATTTAGAATCCTCTCAAACTCTCTTATGCCTCACAATATTAGCTAGGGAATTCGTGAATGGTGTAATGGTGAGAGGTCCTTTAAATAGCCAACTAATCAGAACCAAAACAGTATTGGTGTTATTCCTAGTTTGTTTGGGATTTGATTTCTAATCTTGGTGTACTCCTTTTTCTGACTTGAATTGGAATTTCTTTTTGTCAAAAAATTGTGATCAACCTTTTGATTCAACATATAGTGTAATTACCACGGATTATTTAGATAGTAAATAGTATATGGTAATTACCTATATAGATTAGCATATTAAACGGATTAACATGTGGAACAATGTTATAAAAAAGGAAGGAAGCCTTTTAGATAAAATATATTAGGAATAATATCAATTAAATAAAATATCATAGGAATTTCTCAATTCTATATTTATAATTACCTTTATAAACAGATTTAATAGGAAAATTTAGTTACAAACTTATATTAAGAGTTATGGATTATTATTATTATTATATTATTATTATTATTATTATTAGGAAAATTATATTAATAATTTTAGATTATTATTACTACGGAGTATTATATTATTATTATTATTATTATATTAACATAATAGATTTTAAATCGAGGCTACAAAATTTAATATTATTATTTCATTTATTCAAGTATAGTAATCACCATTTTTTAACTAATAAGTGTGAATTAGTATTGTGCAATTAATGATAAAGATTAATAATAATTGGAATCAACAATCAATGATACAATGACCCATGTTTAGCTTCCAATGCACCATTTTTTATAAAATGAAGAATTGGAATGGTAAAACGAACAATTGGAATGAATAATTGAGGATTTATTCAAGTATAGTAACCACCATTTTTACCAACTTACATAAGCATCCGTAAATGGGAAAGATCAAGATTGCAAATTCTACAATATATAGATGAGCATCCGTAGATTGCTAGTTATTTTGCACAGTACAACTAAAAAGATGGATAGTTAAATAAGGTATTATCATTCAAAATCTTGTAATACAAAGTTACAATACAATGTTTTTCCATTAGAAATTACCAATCAAAGTAATGTGATTAAAATATATAATTATAGAAAACATTTGATTGTTCACTACAATCACTCTGAAAATTGTAATTTTACATACGTGATACGCCCATGGCAAAATCAGCAAAAATTAAAGCATATTGAGCTGTTAAAATCAAACTAAATCACAGTACTACAAAATACTCTATGGAATGCAGACTACACCATAAGGATCTCCAACATGCAGAATGAATCAACTAAAAATTAAATCATACCGCATACCATAACAATTCTACGCTTGTTAAAGTTCGATCTTCGACTTCGTAGAATTACAGATTATAGATCTAACTAATAGTGAGAGCACAGATATTGATACATTGTGAGAGAACAGTCATTTCTCATCATTATATAGTGGAGGATAAACATAATATGGAAGATTTTTCAAAAGGAAAGTATAATTAATTTTAATTTTATGTAAATATAGATGATTGACATGTAAAAATTTTACTACAATATTATATAATTTTTTTATTCTAATATAGTTAATTACATGTCAATTATATAAATATATATAGATATATAGATATAGATATAGATATAGATTATCATATCACTAATCACCAATCACCAATTAATTAATTAATATTAATATATATATATATATATATATATATATATATATATATATATAAATTAATATTAATATATAACAATATTACCATATCACTAATCACCAATCACGTACCAATTAATTAATCTTTTTTTAAAATAATCACCAATTAATTAATTAATATTAGTATATATTAATATATTATATATTAATATATTAATATTAAGAATAATACCATATACCATATTATCAATTATCAATTATATATCACCAATCACCAATCACCCATTAATATTAACAATATTACCATATTATCATATTATCATTATCATATATTACCATAATAATATTATAGGATGGATAATTAATAAAATAATAAATAAATAAAAAAATGATTTTACCAAAATACCCCTAAGTTTTGGGGGGAAAATTTGGGAGGAGGAAATTGTTTTTATATATAGTATAGATAGTATAGATATAGATTATGGGGTGTGTAGTTGGATATGCGATGAAGTGTAGTCGTTTTGATTCTCTTTGTTCTCATTGGACAATGCTATTTTGGGCGAATTGTGTGGGCCCAACCAGATTCAATTCTGAGTGATTCAACACTTTGTTTTCAATTTTGTTGTTTTCTACGTACCGTAACTCTTCTACCTTAACGAGTTTCGCAGATGATGACCAGTTCAAGTTCAAACGGTCAACCACTCAGCTATCTGGTTTAGACTTTAGAGCACATACATATATAAACGCAGCGCCTCCTCTTCTCAGTTTTATTCATCGTCACCAACCTCTCAATCCTCTCATCTATCATCCTAAAATTCTTTATTTTTGTCGTCCTAGCTTTAAAACCATCAGACAAGATCGAAGAGACAATGACATGTCAACCTAGTACTGTTTTAGCTTTTATTTCCGTACTTCTTATACTCACCATCAAACCTCTTGCAGCCAGTAGATTGGTTCCTCCTCCGGGCCCCAATCCCGGGATCAACAACGCCGCTAACTCGGAACCTCTCGGCGACAAGAACTTTGCAGTTACATTCAAGAATGGACGTTCAAGGAAACTTCTTTCGTCACCATCTCTGTGGAAACTGGTCACTCCTCCGACGCCAAATGCAGGCACCAACTCCGCTCTCGTCGGAGCAATCAACTTTGCGGATGGGTTGCACCCGATAAAGGCGTTAAGTAATCTTCTCCTTCCTTCTCTGTAATGGTGGCCGGTTTCTCCTCCGTCAGCCAACCCCGCCCACAACTAACTCCATCGGCACAGTTAGTGAACAGAACTATGGGGGTAGAAAAATGGCTAGCTAATAGCTAATAGTTAATATTAGATCGAAATGCTAACGTAGTTGTAGATTTGCACACATATAATGTTTTATTCTTCATTCTATAGCTTTTCCCAAAGCTAAAATTTTCATTCAAATCAATTGTTTTATCAGTACATACTCACTAGCATAGTCATTAAACAAAATTGAATCGATAATGGGATTTCTATTTTGGAATAATGTATAAAATTAAAATGCATGTTTTATTCTTTAGATTTGGTATACACTACAAGTTATAGTCATGGGTTAAACTACACTAAAATATTGAATTCAATCAATTTGTTAGTCTAACACATGCTCTTATAAAGAGCAACTAGTTATCACACGCGCTTTGCGCGATTAAACCAATGCCCAATGCGTATTTTTAAATTAGTTTTCCTTAATTGATTAAAGTAGTCATATAATAATGAGAGAGAAAAAATGCTAATTAATAAAAATCAAAAAAATAGTCTCGATACTTATATATTTTAATAAAACATAACGAAATTATAAATACATGGGAGCAAATGGCGTGTCAACATTGTTACTTGTTTGGACACCGGTCCGACCATTTAAAATCCATGTGTAATTGTATTTGTGATCAAGTACTTTATAGTTTGCCCAGACATGTTTGACAATGACATTTGAGATGATACACCATTTGTTGGTTTGTAAAGTGATATCATACATTCCAATGTCATTATCAAACACTATTGATCGAACCCAAGTTCCTTGCATTTAGATATAGCATTTACAATGATCGATGTTGGTGGTGAATGAGAGCATCTTCATAATAATAATAATACTAATAATGATAAAAATAAAATAATATAATAATAATAATAAAACAATAATTCTTAATAAGGGAAAGGGCTTTTTCAGCTGGTGCGCAGGAGCGCACTTCCGTTTTAAAAGGGAGAAATTTTTTACTATTTACTTACAGTTTCATCCTCAAGGACGATGAGCATATACTTTTTCTCAAGCGTTTCAATAGCGTTTTTTGGTTCGTTTTTCTTAATGACATGAACTGTACAACTCCAGTCCACAGTTTGTGTGTCAATATCAATTAACTTTACTGAATTTGTCATGACTAATATCCTTGTACCATGGGAAATATGTTCATAAAGGATATTATGAAATAATATAATGGAAACCACAATATAAATTCAAAAATCATAGATTAGAGAGTTAGGAGTAACTAAAATGTGTAGATTATAGAGGAATATAATGAGAACCACAACATTACATACAAGGATACAAGTATAGATGAACAGATTATACAATAGATATATTTACATAACGATATTGAAGTTATACTAATTAATAAGTATACCATCATTGATTTAAAAAAAAACTGTAATCATTATGAGTATAAATACAAATAATAGAATTAGCATGATAATATTTTGACAATCATACCTATAGAATGTCAAGTAGATGGTGTGTTGCAGAATATGTTAGGTTTACTTTTGGGTGAATACCAGTGAGAAGGGGAGGGGGTTATATACTGTTGTTTTGGATAGAATAATAGTTTAGTTAGGAATTTATACAAAATTGTATTATAGAATCCTATTAAGACTTTAATATTTTAATTTTAAATTAGGAATTTATACAGAATTGTATTATAGAATATTGCCAATTTGTTTGAAAATTGCAATAAAAAAAATTGCCTAAAGAATTTAATGTTAAACTTCTGTTATATTTAACAGAAAGAATTTGATAAAATTATAAATGATTAGGATATATTAGGAATTTAATTGAAGGTTGCACAATAAGAAGAACACAAAGTACAATATGTTATAGCAGACTATTATACCAACATTTTTTTTGTTCCAGTTAGGGGTCTAACATTATTGGCTCTTATTATATATATATATATATATATATAAGGGTAGATAATTGAACATTTAGTCTGTAAATTGTGATGGGTCCACCTTGAAAGGTGGATTCGAATCCATAGTATAACTATTGCTTATAAATTCATATGTTCTTATCTCAATCTCTTATTTTTCGATATGAGACACTTAACACTTAGGGGGCGTTGATTTGGGCTATCTAGAATAACAAATGTTATATTTGGCTGGTTATACAAGATTCCTATGTTTGGTTAAAGTTATTCAACATTCCCTTGGAATGTTATTCACTTATTTGCCTTCCACATAAGCTTTTTCCTTAATTTTGAGGGAATGTGATGCCCTTCCTTTCCTGAGGTAATATAACATTCTCTTGCCATTTTACAAAATTTACCCTTCCTTTCCTTAGGTAATATATTTTTGGTTTAGTATAGGTAGCAATATACGTATAGAAAACATGGTACTATATGAGTCCTTTGTTATGAAACTTACACTTATTGTCAAAATGCTATTTAGTTGCTATTGTGAACCTTATTTTATTTTTATAAAAGAGGATTTATAAAAGAGGACTAGACAAGAGAAAACATTTTTTTTTGAAAACATAAATTTGGAAAGCAAATAACATTATATTGTAGCAATTTGACATATTTCTATGTTTGCAAGGTGATTTGTAATTTGAGGGTATTAAGATAAAATAACCATTATAACATAAAAAACAACCCATCAACCAAACATGTTTATATTACATGTTTCAGTTTTTACCAAATAGAGGAATCTAACATTCCCTAAGGTAATCTAACATTCGTGAACCAAACGCCCTTGTCCTTGATTAACTAGAATCAAGAGTACGTACAACTTCAAATAACAGTTGTTGAATTTCCGGAAAATCAAAGTTTTCACTGCAAAATACTATTTTGAGCAAATTGTTTGGGTGAACCAGTCACAGATTATTGAACACCCTTTTTAGGTTTGTTCCATAGCGTAAACTTTTCTCCCAAGTTGATGACTTATTCAACTTCTTATTAAACGTAATAATATTTCCAGTCAAAGTGCAGAACGTCAACCTATCTGCTTCAGTTCGTGGTTTGAAGCTGCTTATATATAAGCCTCCTCTTCAATTCCCATTTTGTCATCACCACCTTCATCTCAATCATCATGAACTTCTTCGCCATAATTCCTTAAAACCAGCAGACAAGATCGAAGAGACAATGACACCTCAACCTAGTACTGTCTTAGCTTTTGTTTCTGTACTTGTTCTACTCATCATTAAACCTCACGAAGCCTGTAGATCGGTTCCCCGTGACGACGGTGAACCGGTGTGGATGAAGAAAAAACATCTTTTGTTGCCATCTTTGCAGTGGAAGCCGGTTTCCCCTCCGGGCGGAAATCCTGGCACTAACGGCGCCGTTAACTCCGCTACTCTCGTCGGGAAAACTTTTTCATATAGTCACACTTGTTCGTGAGACGGGTCGGGTCGGGTCGGAACAACACTTAAATGTCACTAATCAGGAATACAATATTTGTTATTATGAGAGAAAATGTAATACTTTTAAATTTTGATGTAGATGTATTATATTTTTCATCAAAAATATTACATTTTTCAAAATAAATAATGTTGACAAGTGTCCTTACTTATAAGGAAAAATATAATACTTTCGAGGAAAAATGTAATACTTTTAAATCGAAATGTAAAAGTATTACATTTGCCCTTAAAAGTATTACATTTACCCTTATAAGTAACAAAATTTTTATTCCTAATTAGTATTATATTTGACCATATCAGTATGACATTTATGTGTATAAGTATTATATATCCATCTTGACCCAACTCGATCAACGGTGAGACGGTCTCACATATTTTTTTTTTTAGAAATAAATTATTTGATCAGTGTACTCAGCATCCCTCATTCCCTCGAAAAGAGTAATGATATGATTTCACGAGGAGGCATGTCTCAAAAAATCCAAACCACATTCTCACATGCATGATCACAAAATTTGATTTCATTTAATTAATATCCTTAATTTTTATGTACAATTCATCATCTGAGTCTTATAAAGAAAATTTCTGTAAATAAAATTAGATAATAATAAACTAATATAATTAAGTTAATGAGCTAGCAAGGACCATGACATTAAAATAATTTATAAAAAAGAATAGAGTCAAATTTGCGCCCTAAGTCTAAGTACAATTGAACATTTTAATTAAATTAAAACCTCAAATGAAATCCCCTTAACCGCAATATAGTGCAATTAGGCGTTATTATTACTTATTAACTGACAGTAGCATTACGAACAGAATCATGTAGTACAGTAGTAACTGCTCAAAGATGGCAAGGAGCAAAAAACTCGCGAAACAGCGAGAGAGAGAATAAAAAAGCTAACCATCAAAGTTCGGTGAATAAAAGCTTTTAAAAAATACAAAAAATAAAAAATCAAGACAAGTGGTCATAATATAATGACATCCAAAATACCAATATGAAAAAAAAAAATCAAAACAAAAGATTTAAAAGCATTAATCCAAACTTAAAAATCAAATTACCAATATAAGATGAAATGATACATACCCTTTTTTTAATTAGGGGATGAGGTTCTTAATTCAAGGAGTAATTAAATGTCATAGTTGTGTTTTAAAAAGTTGTCAACCAAATAATAACTATGATTTTGATTCTCATTCTTAATGTATAAATCCGTGAATCAAACACACATTTAGTCTTGCTAACTTATCTTTAAATGATCCTGATGGAATGAAGGTCTTTTTTTCTTTTTTATTTTTATTTTTATTTTTATGAAGATGTTAATGAAAAAAAGAAAATAAAAAAGAATAAGATTCAAATTGACCACTAAATGTAACCTGAAATTGCAATTAGGCAACTGAATCAAGAAAATGTGCAATTAAGCCACTGAACACTCCAAATGTATGCAATTTCACCTGATAGCACGTTACCATCTATTTCATGAGGTTACTTGCTTATGTGGATGGTGAGTTGGCATTTTAAAATAATTTTTAATAATAAATTATTAAAATAAAAAATTAAAATAATTAAAGTTAGCCTTACCTAATATGTTTTTACTAAAAATACAATATTACTCCGTATTACCTAAGATACCATAAAAGTTGGCTTTATTTATTTTTGAGTGGCGAAGAAACCATTAGTCTGACAAATTTAATCAAGAGAGCATTGATAAAAGTTGAAGTCGTGAACTTATAGTATATGAATAAAACTTAGTGGTCCGAAGTGACTTCGTAACTCTCCTAATAGTGATGCGTACACGGATTGCTTCCTGCAATAAGTGCACACTCATGGAATCACTCAAGAACCTTTCGCGTCCAAAAGAGGATCTTACCTTGTAGACTCTTGGATTTTGAGATCCCAACTCTACAAATGTCTCACCAAACTAACAAATAATACTCTCAACCCTTAGATTATTAAGCAAGGCTAAGAATTAGAGTATTAGGAATCTAGCACTAGAATTAAGATACAAAAATAAAATTAGCTATATAATATGAGTAATAGTATTCTTTTTGGGTTTTTGGATATGTGTGTGAATATAAAGAACAAGATAAGGGGATAAACTAGCTTCTCACTAGCCTACCAAGATTGAATGCTTCTCACAAACAACCTAAACTTCAATGCACTTCTCATGCAAAGAAAAGAGAGAAATTTCACTCAAATTGAATTCTTACAAGGTGTCAGACTTCAGTATCAGATCAAATTTCCCGGTGTGAATTATTTGCAAGGTGTATTTTTTTTTTTAGGTGGGAAACTACTTTGCAAGATTGTATTTTTATTTTTGGGTGGAAATTACTTTTGCAAAATGTTGTATTTTAATTTTGGGTGGAATTATTTTGTATTTTAATTTTTGGGTGGGAATTTTTTGTATTTTAATTTTGGGTGGGATACTTTACAAAGTT
>NC_044919.1:26871317-26969185 GCF_003576645.1 Ipomoea triloba | reverse complement strand
AACTTTGTAAAGTATCCCACCCAAAATTAAAATACAAAAAATTCCCACCCAAAAATTAAAATACAAAATAATTCCACCCAAAATTAAAATACAACATTTTGCAAAAGTAATTTCCACCCAAAAATAAAAATACAATCTTGCAAAGTAGTTTCCCACCTAAAAAAAAAAATACACCTTGCAAATAATTCACACCGGGAAATTTGATCTGATACTGAAGTCTGAATTGTCTTCAAAAGTTTTTATGTGAAGACAATTGAATAGAATTATTTTTCCAGATTGATCTTCTTCTTCACAAAAAGATGTTGGACTCCAATCTGTTTGCACAAAAGTGTTAAAAGCCTCTTGAATCTTCCTTGACTTAGATCTTGTTACCGGGCCACTCGAGACTTTTAATGGATCATTTATTTGTTTCATTCCGGTCTCATCAAATAGGATGCCATATATAGGTTCGAGCTTAGTAGGAACTAGGGATGTCATGAATACATGTTTAAAAGTATTTTATTAAAATATAGAGTTAATTCTATTTTTTATCTTAGATTTATATGTGACAATCCACTTTTAGCCATTTTTTTATTAGAGCATCATCATTTGGTCCTATAAAAAAAATTAAAAGTGGACTGACAGTTATAAATCTAGGACAAAAAATGAAATTAACTCTAAAATATATTTACAATAGATAAAATGAATACAGAAAATTAGATGGATGAGGGAGAAATATCTTGTAGGTTCCGAATTAAATGAAAGGAGCTTAATTGGGGTGGCTTTCAGATGCATTATTAGGGCATCACCATCAATGGTTATTGGTGAGGATAATGTCAGCTTAGTGCCACATGGCATGAGAGAGGGATGAAAAATGAGAAGAGAAAGAGAGGGGGAGAAGCTTATGCAAAACAAGGGATAATGCAGATGAATGGGTCCCACTAAAGCAGAGGAAGAGGCGCTCACCCGTGCGTGAGCGCCACTTACTGTGCCCAGCTGGCGGCGTCAGGCGCGCCTGACAACATCAGTTTTATTTTTTTTTTCCTCCCACCTTATTTTCTCTTTCCTAATCACACTTACAAAAACTGTTCAATAACGGCGAAAAAATCCCATGCTCTTACCATCTTATCAACATAGGTTGGCTTTCAACATAAATAATCACATCAATCAATCTCCATCCAATTTTAGATTTTCAATCAAACATCATGCATATATGGAAATAGTCAAATACAACTCATATTGATCAACATTCCAGCCTGGGATATATGCATCATTCATTCACCAAACTAAATCTATGGTCTGGTCATCGTAACTTTGGAGGTAAAGAAGTTCACCAATTCTTTCCTGTTTTCCAACTTGACATTAGTTAAACTGGAGATTCTGTTGAGAGTAAAGATGGGGCAAACAATTTCTCTAAAAATGCACGGAACATTCTAGTTGAATTCTCACTGGTATATATGATTTTGTGATGCAGTTTAACCTTTAGCAGCTTTATTTGATATCATTCTTTCAGATTTGAATAAACTGTTTGAATTGCTTTTACTCGTCTGTGTGATTGTTATTTCTAAATACTCTTTTGAAACGAAGTTCTTTTATTCTCCAATTTGTTGTTCTTTAACTATTATCCATATACTTTCCTGGTATTCTAGCCATTCCAGTTTTCAAATTAATCTGGTCTCTGAGCTGTTTGCATATAAAATTGCTTGAATATAAAATTGTCAATTCCCATTTGACCTCATTCGATTATTGCTTTTTTACTTTTTTTTTTTTTTTGCTTCTTGTTAATTTGTTGTAGAGAGGGGAGAATTTTACAGAGCAGAGATTTGTCCATCATTGTAAGAATTTGTATGCCCAATTACCCATGTAGTTCTTACCTTTTCTTTATTTTCCTATTCATGATTTTCTTTATTTTAAATTGATATTTTCTTCACTACGACGAAATTATCCTTAGTTAAATTATGACATCTGCTCTTTGTTTGCATTTTTTTTTATATAACCATTAAACCATACTTGGAAACGGTCAGCACCAAGTTGTGAAATTTTGATAAGCTCCTTGCTCCCATTACTGCGAACCGGGGTGGGAAAAAAAGGTTTTTTTTTCTTCTTCATTTTGTTATGTGCGTCCTTCTTCTTGGCAACTTTATAAACTGTTGTACTTGAGATCAAAGCGGTTTTGGTTTTCTTGTTCAGAAACATTGGAGTGAGGTTCAAATTCTCAGCGCAAATGTGCAATAGAGGAGGTAATCCAAATCTCGATCTGAATATGTCTGCTTAAGATGTTTTTACTTGAGTTTTTGGCTTTGCTAAAAGTGTGAAATGTTGGTGTAGGAAAAAGGAGAAGTTTTCAAAGAACCTCCCCCTAGTTTATACAAAGATGAAGTACTGTTTAGTTCCAGTGATTAAAGAGAAACAACACGGTCAGCTGGAAGCATTAGCATCAGAATCCAATAAAAAAGAGTGATTTTAATGCAAGTTTTAAGTACAATAAAACTATTTTATACCAGCATCTTGTGGTGATACTTTTTCCATTATAGTGCTAGTCTACTGAGCAAGATTGTCATTTTCTGGTAAATGTGCTCTTCTAGAGCTTGTGAAATTTCAGTTGCACTGCATTATCATTCATCATAGTTTAAGGCATTGGTATATGCAGCAACGACCTTCACTCTCCTATGGACCCCCACCTCTGGATCTCACCAGCTTCTAGCTCCAGCCTCCATGATCTCGATTCCGTGGAGCTCCCCTCGTCTCCCTCCAAGCTAGACTTGACAGCCAACCGTTAGTCGGCATTAGACCGTGTATTTCCCAGATGTCGAATCTCAAGAAGTTTTCTCTTCGCCAGAACCTCATTACTGACGCCGCCCTCGAGTCTCTCTTGTCGTGGCACATCATTTCCGAACTCGAAGTACTCAAAACCTAGTGTGTTATAAATTCCTTGATTTTCTCTCGTTCTTTTGCATATTATTTGATTTCTGGTGTTTTTATTTAAAATCTTATAAATTTATCATTTGAAATGAATTTATTACCTTGCTGTGCTTTGGTACAATTGGTGTTTAGAGTGTTAAGTTGTTATAAATGAACTCTAAAAGATCTTTAAATTTTAATTTTGAGATAAAGATATTGGTTTTATAGTATTTAGTTGCATATATAACAGCTAATCAACAATGAAGAAGCTATTAAGTAAAACCATAGTTATCCTGTTAATGCATATCTATTTGAAGTATGGGACACAGAATGAAGGATGAAGAATGGATAATCTGATGCAATATAGTTGGGATTGTCTCTTCCAGGAACTAGTGCTCACTGAAGAAAATTCTGGATGTTAGCATATTTAAGAGACTTATGGTGTTTGATGTTTCATTTAATAAAATTACAGCCACAGAATCCTACAGTATCCTCTGAGGATCTTGGAAGTAGTGTTTCAGAGCCATCATTGACCAGTTGACCACAGGCGATGCACTGGACAAGTACTGAATTATTTTGAAGAAGGTTCAGTAAGCTTTCTACCATTTTCTTGTCTTACGTGTTTCCTGTAACACTGCACATGCACAAACTTGGCATACTTTAAAGAAAAGCAAGAACGGTAAAATTGCTTTAACCTTTTCTCTTCTGTTTAATTTGATCATTTCTAGTATAACTCAGCTTGAAAATCCCGGTGACTTGTGGAGCTAAGGAAACAGAAATTCAGGTATCCTTTTTCTGCCTCTTTAATGGATAGATCAATAATGAACTAGGATGCTGCTATTTGTCATAATCATTCACTCTGCTATTTTATTTTTAAAATTTGGTGTTGAATTCTCTTCTTAGAAACTATAGAGTTTTTGATGTCATATAATGTATTGTTTATAGGGTGCTATTGCTGAAGATCCAGCAATAATCCTCAGATGTAAAAATCAAGATGAGGCAGCCTTGGCTGTTGCTCAAAAGCTGTGTTATTCTCCTTACAAGGAAATAAATTGATTTTGTGATACTAGTATTCTGAGTGTTGTTTGCTAATCTAGGTTTTCAAAGGATTATAGTTAGTGTTGCTTATGTCATGTTTTATCTGTGACATCAGTAAGGTTGTTGTTAAGGAGCTGTGACTATTGGGTATGTTGTAGTTACAGAAATTTTGATTGTTAATTGTGTTTAATCCAATAGGTTGATAAATTTGATATTTTGTACTATACCCTTATACTTTTCTTCATACCTTCAAGATGCTTTTGCACCTCTCCTTTTATTTTTACTCTTTTCCAATCATTCCTGAACGCCCTTTAGTCATTTATGTATTGATCCTGAGAGCTAATGGTATGAATTTTGCAGGAAGGTGGGTTGCTCTATTAGTATTGTTGAATTATAGCCCTGAATCATTATAAACTAGAAGACACTCCTAAATCATTTTGCAGGTCATTTACTCTGATGAGGAGCAGAAGTTCAACAAACACTTCTTATACAGAGTGAACTACAGAGCCTTGCAGAGTATAATATATATTGGAGCTGCAAAATCTTGTGGATGCATTGGGAAAGGTATGTTTTTACCTCTTACCTTCCTTATTACTCCGTATAAAATTGTCTTTAGTTTATGGTGTTTTGAATTTCTTATTATGGATTGTGTTGATGGAAAATAATGTGAATAATGGATGATTATTTGTGGATGATTAAAATTGATAAGGTTGAATATTGGTGGAATACTGTAGCAAGGAGAAAAATTATTATTATTATTTTTTAAATAAGGACAATAGGCGTCTGATCTTGTTGAGGAACAAAAGTTTATGCTTTTGCAAAGGAACAAATGAGTCCACATTAGGCGTCTGTGAACAAAAGGTGCCTGAAATTCACACTATAATTTTTAAAATAAGGAACAAGTCCACATTAGGTGTCTGTGAACAACAAGTGCCTAAAGTTCACACTATTAGCATCTTGTCACAAGTAGGGGTGAGCAAAAAATAAGACTGACCGGAAAACGATGATCGATAACCGAACTGACTGTCGGTTATCGGTTATAGTGTTTAAAAAAATTCGGTCATTTCGATTTTTCGGTCGGTTATCAGTTTTGGACTAAAAAATAAAGAAACCGACAGACAAACTGAGAGTAAGCCCAAACATTTTAATCTATATACCTAACCCATAATCATTCAAAAATAACATAATCCATTAGTTAGTCTAATACTAATCTAATACTAAGCCAATGTGAACTTGCGAAGTGCGAACATGTAGGCATGTAGCTACTCATTAGTTTTCTTATTAATTGTTAATTGTTAATTGCTTACTGCTTAATGTTGTATACTTGTATTGTAGAATGTAGTGTAGACCGTAGACATGTAGTATTGTAGGATGTAGTGTAGTATTGTAATTCATTTGCTTCACTAATTCACAAATTCATCCACTAATTCATTAATTGCTTATTGCTTTGTTAATTGCTTCACTAATTCACAAATTGCTTATCTTTTGTGATTTTTATTCTATTTTTTTAAAGAAATTATAGTCCGTTAGGTAATTAAGTTCAGTTAAAAATAACAGATCATAACCGACTGAAAAGTTCAGTTTTCGATCGATTCGAATATGAGAATGACTTCGGTTATTTCGATCGGTTATGGAAAGATCAACATTTTTTCAGTTATTTCGGTTATTAATCGAAAATCGACCGAAATTAATTGATGCTCACCCCTATTCGCAGGCGCCCGTTGTAAAATAGACGCCTCTTGCATTTTCCAAAGAAATATAAAACCAATCCACTATACCCTCCACCTAAACCCTAAAACCATCCTAAACCATAAACCCTAAAGTAACATTAAATCCTAAATCATAAAATAACCCTAAACCCAAAAATCACCATAAACCCTAAAATATTCCTAAAACCTAAACCCTAAACCACCCTAAACCCTAACTCTAAAATCACCTTGAACTCTAAACCCTAAGACCACTCTAAAACCTAAACCCAAAACTAAACCCTAATAAAATCATCTTAAACCCTAAACCCTAAAACCACTTATTTGCTAAATCCTAAATCCTAAAACCACCTTATACCTTAAATCCTAAAACCACCTTATACCCTAAATCCTAAAATCACACTCTTAAATCATATTAAACCCTAAACCATTTCAAACCCTATAACAACCCTTAATCCTATAACAACCCTAAACCCTTAACCCTATAACAACCCTAAAACCACCCGTAAACCTTAAATACACTTTAAACCCTAAAACCAACCTTAAAACCACACTAAACCATGAACTCACCCTACACCCTAAACTCTAAAACTACCTTATACCCTAAACCCAAATCTAAGCCCTAAAACCTAAAATCACTCTAAACACTAAAACCACCCTAAACCCTAAAGACACCATAACCCTAAATTCTAAAATTACCTCTAAACCCTAAACTCTAAAATCACCTTAATCCCTAAAACCACCTTAAACTCTAAAACCTAAACCCTAAACCCTAAATCGCAAAACCATTTTAAACCCTATACTCACCCTAAACCCTAAAACCACTTTAAACTCTCAAACCTAAACCTTACACTCACCCTAAACTCATCCTAAACCCTAAACTCACCCAAAACCTAAAACCATAAAACTACTT
The DNA here is from genome assembly GCF_003576645.1 of Ipomoea triloba. Classification (NCBI taxonomy): domain Eukaryota; kingdom Viridiplantae; phylum Streptophyta; class Magnoliopsida; order Solanales; family Convolvulaceae; genus Ipomoea; species Ipomoea triloba. Next base: position 26,962,648 of record NC_044919.1, on the reverse strand, counting down.
CTAAACCTTAAACCCTAAAACCATGTCTAAATCTTAATCCCTAAAATCTCAGTGTTGCAAAAATCCTGCATAGGCGTCGATTAACCCCTGCCTAGGCGCTAGGCGCCGGTCAACTGCCTAGCGTATCACCTTATATGGTGGTCTATGCGGCTGGCTGGCTAGGTGACTGCTTAAGCCGCCTAACCACCGCTTAGATCGCTTAGGCGCTGACCGCCTAGGCCTTCTAGGCGTCGACTAGACTTCCTAGACACCGACTAGGCCGCCTAGTAAGCCAATTAACTATTGTTCTTTTTTAATGGGTTATTTCACTCAAAACAACATCGTTTTGAGCTATTTTTAGGTTAATGTTTAATATTTTAGTATTAACTATTAAATTATTATATAATTTATAATTATTAGTCTTTAAACAAATTAAAAATACTTTTAAAAAAATTTAAAAAATAAAAAAATACACTGGCGCCTAGGCGTTGATTAATCCTCGCCTAGGCGTTCTAGGCGCTAGGCGCTCCCCGAGTGCCCGAGGAGAGCCTAGCGATTTTTTCAACCATGAAAAATCTAAAACAACTCTAAACCCTAAACTCACCCTAAAAAAACCAAAACTACCCTAAATCTTAAACCCTAAACCCTAAAACTACCTTTAAACCCTAAAACCACCTCTAAACTTTAAAACCTAAAACCAAACCAAAGCCCTAAACCCTAAAACCACATTATACCCTAAATCCTAAACCCCAAAACCATTTTAAACTCTAAACCCTAAAACTACCCTAAAGCTTAAAACAAACCTTAACCATAAATTCTAAAACCACCCTTAACGATAAACCCTAAACCCTAAAACCACCATAAGCTCTAAAACCTAAACCCTAAACCCTAAAACCACCTGTAAATCATAGAATCACCCTAATCCCTAAAACCACATCTAAACCCTAAAAATCACCCTAATTCCTAAAATCACCTCTAAACCCTAGACCCTAAAATCAATACCCTAAACCTCAAAACCTAAAACAACTCTAAACCCTGAACCCTGAACCCTAAAATCATCTTAAACCGTTATTTTTGTATGGGCTTGTCCCCTTTTTCTTTGATTAATAAAGATGATCTCTCGCTTGCAAAAAAAAAAAAAAATCACCTTAAACCTAAACTGTAAACTCTAAGACCTAAAACCACCCCTTGATGTGAAGAAAAAATCGAAACTTGCATGTGAATTGTTTGGTCGATGTTGTGTAAGCAAGAAATGATGATAGGATTATTTGTGATTCGTCTTGACATGCTTTAATGAAATATGATTGATGAGGTAGGAATTGGTAGCCCTTGGGGCTGTAGGTGGCTCATGCTATTTGATTGGTGAGATAGTAAGTAGATTAACATTCTTGTGTGGTTTCACTTTGTGTTCTTTTGTATTCATGGTATGTAGATCTAATGGCTTATGGTCACTTTTGGACCAAAGACACTATATAAAGGATTGTGCCTCTTTTTCACCATTAATGGACCAAAACTAAACCCTAAACTCAACTTAAACCCTAAACCCTATAAAAATCCTAAATCATAAAACCATCTATAAACCCTAAAACTGAAAACCTAAAATAACCCTAAACCCTAAACCATAAAACCATACTTAACCCTAAACCCAAAACTAAACCCTAAATTCATCTTAAACCATAAACCCTAAATCCTAAAACCATCTTAAACCTAAACAATGAACCCTAAACCCTAAAACCATCTTAAACCTAAACACTAAAACTACCTCTAAACTCTAAACCATAAAATCACCCTTAAACTAAAAACCACCTTATATGCTAAACGTAAACCTCGAAAATCACCCTAAACGCTAAAAACGCCTCTAAACCCTAAGACCTCCCTAAAGCCTAAAACCCTAAATCCTAAAACAACCTTATATGCTAAACTCTAAATCCTAAATCGAAAAACCACCATATACGCTAAACGCTAAAACCATTTTAAACCGTAAACCCTATACACACACTAAACCTTAAGCCGTAAATCCTAAACCCTAAATCCTAAGACCACCTTATACCCTAAATCCTAAAATATAAGCCCAAAACTAAACTCTAAAGCCTAAAATTAGCTTAAACTCTAAACCCTATACTCACCCTAAACCTTGAAACCATACTAAACCCTAAACCTTAAAACCACCTCTAAACCCTAAAATCACTTTAATCCCTAAAACCACCTCTAAACCCTGAATCTTATAATCACCTTAAACCTAAACCCTAAAACCTAAACCAAAAAACCATGTTAAACCCTAAACCATAAACTCAAAGCTAAACCCTAAAATCATCATAAACCTAAACCCTAAATACTAAAACCACCTCTAAACCCTAAACCATAAAACCATCTTATGCGCCAAACCCTAAACTCTAAACCCTAAAATCACATTATACCCTAACTTCTAAACCTTAAACCCAAAATTAAACCCTAAACACTAAAATCAACTTAAATGCTAAACCTAAAAACCATTTTAAACCCTAAAACTAAAAATCGTTTTAAACCCTAAACCCTAAAACCACCCCAAACTCTAATATCACCTCTAAACCCTAATGTCACGGTCTCGTTTTCCCATAACGATGTCATGTGCGGCCTTAGCTATATGTACCCTCAAATAGCTAAGTCAGTCTCGTTCCTCCCTCCGTAAATATGCAAAGTAAGCGATGCTTTCAAGTTTTTCCTCGACCTTCTCAAGGTTCTTCCCAAAGTTCCCTACGAGATGCTCCAAATCAGCAACTTCCTTTGCCTTGTTTTGATCGCGCTTCTTGCTGGTTCCCCACGGAACGGGTTCCACTCCTCGTTCGTCGGTCGTGTCCAACACACAAACATCCTCCACGTTAGCCATCACAATAGACTAGCAACCCAATTTTGAACTCCGGCTCTGATACCAACTGTCACGGACTCGTTTTTCCATAACGATGTCACGTGCGGCCTTAGCTATATTTTCCCTCAAATAGCTAAGTCAACCTCGTTCCTCCATCATAAAGTATGCAAAGTAAGCGATGAGATGGCTATTGAAATAAATTAGGCAAGAAGCTAAAGGAAACACTCGAACTTTGTAGGGAACATATATTACTTCTTCACTTGGATACTACTCTTGAATGGATTCTTGGATGGTTTACAAATGAGCCCCCATGAGGGGTATTTATACCTATTCCACCTCCTCAACTCTAGAATCCTCCAAAACTATCGCTACACACTTGAGGATTCCATAATATTCTAGAATGTTCTATGAATCTCTACTACCTCTAAAGTTATCTATATGATTCTAGATCATTCTAACAACTATGGGAACCTATGTACAATCCCTAGAAATGTCTGGAAGGATGTAGGAAACCTTGGCAAAGTGTCCCACGCATCTCAGAAATTCGTAGGAAAGTGCCCCGCACGTTACACTAAACTCACCCTAAACCCTAATGCCTAAAACCCTAAACCCTAAATTCTAAAACGACCTTATACGCTAAACCCTAAACCCTTATCCCAAAACCATTTTAAACACTAAACCATATACTCACCTTAAACCCTAAACCCTAAAATCACCTCTAAACTCTAAACCATAAACCCTAAAACCACCTTATACGCTAAACCTTAAACCCTATGCTCACCCTACACCTACTCAAAACCTTAAACTCTAAAATCACTTTTAAACCCTAAACCCTAAAATCACCTCTAAACTCTAAACCCTAAACCCTAAAACCACCTTATACGCTAAACCTTAAACCCTAAACCCTATGCTCACCCTAAACCCACTCAAAACCTTAAACTCTAAAATCACTTTTAAACCCTAAACCCTAAACTCACTCTAAAGCATAAAATCCTAAACCCTAAAACCACCTTATACGATAAACAATAATCCCTAAAATCATCATAAACCCTAAAACCACCTTTAAACACTAAACCCTAAACCTATACTCACCCTAAAACCTAAATTGTATAAAATCCTAAACCCTAAAATCAGTTCTAAGCCCAAAACCCAAAACTGAGCCTAAACCCTAAACCCTAAAACCACCTTATATGCTAATCCCTAAAATCTCCTCTATACCTTAAACCCTAAATCCTAAAACCCTAAACACTAATCCCTAAAACCACCTTATACGCTAAACTCCAAATCCTAAAACCACCTTATACACTAAATCTTAAACCTTAACCCTAAACCATAAAACATATTAAACCCTAAACCCAAAACTCACTTTAAAACCAAAACTAAACCCTAAGCCCTAAACCATCTTAAAACTAAATCCTAAACCCTAAATTCACGATAAACCTGAAATCCTAAAACAATTAAAAACCCAAAAACACTCAAACCACCTCTAAACCCTAAACCCTAATCCTTAAAATCACCTTATACGCAAAACCCTAAACCTTCAACCCTAAATCCTAAACCACCTTATACCTTAAATCCTAAACTGTGACCCAAAACTAAACCCTAAACCCTAAAATGAACTTAAACTCTAAACCTTATAACAACCCTAAACCCTAAATTATATATCCACCTCTAAACCTTAAACTTTATAACTTAATACAACTCTAAACCCTAAAACCTAAACCATAAAACCATTTAAACCCTAAACCATAAACTCTAAAACCATCTTAAACCCTAAAACTGCCCTAAACCAACCCTAAACACTAAAACTACCTTTAAACCCTAAACCCTAAAATCACCTCTAAACACTCAACCCTAAACCCTAAAACCACCTTATACGCTAAACCCTAAACCTAACCCAAACATAAACACTAAAACCACCTTATACCCTAAATCCTAAACCCTTAATCCGGTGGTGAGCAGGGCTTTGGCAATTCCTCGGTGTTGTCGGTAATTGGAAATCTTCTAGAATTGGTATCTGATATGATTGACCATTAGCGATTAAAACAATCTATCGGTTGTAGAAGTTGAAATTGAAGTTGGAATGCATATTCTAGAAGCCTCAAGGTAATTTGCGGCTGTGGTTCAAGTCAGGGCCGTTATTGAGCAAGGGCAGGGTGGCGATCGCCTAAGGCACCATGCTTGAAAAGGCTCATCCATATATAATGTTATTATTATAATAGAAAACACAAACCATTTTAAACCCTAAACCCTATACTTACCCTAAACCTTAAATCATATAAGAACCCTAAACCTTAAAATTTGAAATCACCATAAACACTAAAACCTAAGCGAACTCTTAAACCCTAAAATCATCTTAAACCTTAAACCCAAAACCCTAAAATCATCTTAAGCCTAAAACCACCCTAAATATTAAAACCACCTTATACGCTAAACCCTAAAACCACATTATACCCTGAATTTTAAACCTTAAACCAAAAACTAAACCCTAAACCCCAAACTCAACCTAAACCCTAAATTTTAAAACCACCTTAATATGCTAAATCCTAAACCCAAGCTACCTTATACCCTAAACCATAAAATCAACTTAAACCCTACACCCCAAAAACCATTTAAACCCTAAGCCCTATACTCACCATTAAAATCACCCTAATCCCTAAAACCCCCTCTAAACCCTAAACCCTAAATCTCTATAGTCACCATAACCCTAAACCCTAAACAACCCTAAAACCTAAACTCTAACCATATTAAACCATAAACCTTAAATCATCTTAAACCTTAAACCCAAAACCCTAAAATCATCATACATCCTAAAACCACCCTAAATACTAAAACCACCTCTAAACCCTAAACCCTAAAACCACCTTATACACTAAACCCTAAAACCACATTATATCCTAAATTTTAAACCTTAAACCAAAAACTAAACCCTAAACCCCAAAATCATTTTTCAACCTAAACCATATATTCACCCTAAACCCTATAACAACCCTAAAGCCTAAAACCACCCTAAGCCTTAATATCACTTCTAAATCCTAAACCCTAAATTCTAAAACCACCTTATACTCTAAATCATAAAATCAATTTAAACCCTACACCCTAAAATAATTTTAAACCCTAAACTATTGGCGATTGGAAATATTCTAGAATTGGTATATGATTCGATTGACCATTGGCGATCAAGACAATCTACCGGTTGTAGAAGTTGAAACTGAAGTTGGAAGGCATATTCCAGAAGCCTCAAGGTAATTTGCAACGGTGGTTCAAGGTAGAGTCGGTATTGAGCAAGGGCAGGGTGAGCGACCGCCCAGGGCAACATGCTTGAAAAGGCTCATCCATATATAATGTTATTATTATAATATATAAAACAAAAACCATTTTAAACCTTATACTTACCCTGAACTTTAAATCCTATGAGAACCCTAAACCCTAAAACTTGCAATCACCCTAAACCCTAAAACCTAAGTGAACTCTAAACCCTAAAATGTAAAAACCACCTTATAAGCTAAACCCTAAACCCTAGAACCACCTTATACCTTCTAAACAATAAAGCCAAAACTAAGCCCTAAATCACCCTAAACCCTAAACCTTAAAACCACTTCTAAACCCTAAAATCACCCTAATCCCTAAAACCCCGTCAAAACCCTAAACCCTAAATCTCTATAGTCACCATAACCCTAAACCCTAAACAACCCTAAAACCTAAACTCTAAACGCACTACTACAAAAATACCTTTGGACATACGAGTCGGTTTTTTGGCGACGTAGTTCTGGCAGACGTTATAAATAAATTATACGACGTCGGTTTTAAAAAACCAACGTCGCATATTATTTTAAATTTTTTAAATATGTACTTACGACGTCGGTTTTTCCAAAAAATCGACGTCGTAGGTCATTTTTTTTAATTAGAGATACGGCGTCGGTTTTTACCTAAAAATCGACGCCTTATCTCGTGTTTTTTTTAAATAGAGATCCAGTGTCGGTTTTTTCAAAAAAACTAAGAAAACCGACGCCAAATCTCATTTTAATTTTAAAAATGTAAATGGCAGCGTATCGGCGATATCCATAGCCTCATCCTCAGCCGCCTCTTGAAATCTGGAACAGAAGCTCTGGAGCATAGAGATCGGTTTTGAACGAGCTTTCGAATCAAAAGCGCAGCTCTGGAACGGAAGCTTTCAAATCAGCGATGTTATTCTTTTAGATCAGCGCTGGAACGGAACACTTCTTCTTCCCGATCTTCGAACGGAAGCTTTCAGAGCAGCGCTGTTATTCTTCATCATCATCGTACTGGAACTCTGAAAGGTTTTATGGGTGGTATACTCACACTTGACATTAATTTTCACATTATATATAACACTCTAAATCCTGAAGAATGGGCACCCTCAAACATTATATGCAGAGTTTGCCAAAAAAAAAAAAACATTTCATGCAGAGAGAGACATAGAGCAATGACACTAGTGTTGGACAAAGTTGTAGAGGATGTGGCATCTAAGGCAGTAAACAAGATCTCACCTCCGACATCCATGCTTAGGATGCGGTTGCCAAATACACGCTCTGAAGAAGAGGCATGAAGACAATGCTATACAACCTCCCCAGGTATACCATGAACAAGACCTTATGTCTCTTATGAACTACCAGACTAACGAACAAGACAATGCTCTGCAACCTATTTCTATTATTACTAAAGGATGGCGGTGGCGGCAGCGGCGACGAAGTTGTCTTCTTGCTGGAGAAGGAGAGTATGATGTGCGCTGCTACAAGGACGACGAACTACTGCTAGCTTTGAGAATGAAAGGCTCCCGTGGAGGGTGTGTGTTGTGGCAATATATGGGGATTTTTGCTGATAGTCATATATGATTTTTTAAAAAATTTTATTTAGAAAATATTTTTAATTTTTTTAAAAACAAGTTATTTAAAATATACGACGTCAGTTTTATGTAAAATCGACGTCATATGTCTTTAATTTTTTTTAAAAAAAAATTATTTAAAACATACGACGTGTAAAACCGACGTCGTATGTCTTTAATTTTTTTTTTAAAAAAATATTTAAAACATACGACATCGATTCTACAGAAAACCACCTTATAGTGTGTTCCTTGTTCTGCATGCTTCCTACTTGTTCATACTTGGCTTCTGAGGCATATATGACCTGTCGGTTCTGTTTGGTTTCTCCCTCGCGGGTCTCTTTTGAAACAGGTCATACCTTAACGTAGGTATTTGCGGTAAAAAGTTGCACCCTGACCCGGGCTGAACGGTGGTCGGGTAGGAATTTTTCAAATCCGTTGGCGGTTTGTTCAGGCTTGCTGCTGGCCCATAGTAGCTAATTCCGTTGGGGTGCTGGTTTGAATTGCTTTCTGGATATTTACCGTTTGCTGGCCTGCGTGCCGTTATACTGTAGGCATGTGTGTCATTTCTGTTATGATATTATTGTTAGACTTTACTGTATTGTTTGTTTTTAGTTGCTTGGTGGCCTGGGTGCCTTGGTTTTTGGCCTGTGTGCTTTAGTGTTATGGCATGTGTGCCTGTTTTTTGCCTGTGTGACTGTGTTGTGCTTGGTGTGCATTACAGTTGTTTGGGTTAGTCCTAAAATAGCCGTTATGCTGCTGATTTTTCGGCAGGACAGTGCATGGTATACGTTATGGGCAGGTTGCTTGGTTAAGTTGTTATAGTGTCTAGCTGTTTCTACTTTAATCATTGGCAGCTGTTATGGGGTTCTGCTCGCTAGTCGCGGAAATAGTTGTGGTGTTGCCGAAGTTTGGCAGAAAGGCATGTTTGCTTAGCCCGAGTCATACTGCTCGTTGCTGAAAGGTGGTACGGGACTTGGAGTTTACTTCTGGTTTTGTATTCCTTTAGTTTCTGTAGTTAGTTGTAGTTTGCCTTATTTATTTTGTAGATCTTGGCCTTTTTTTGTAATTTATTTCAATCTTTTGTATTGGCATTTGGTTTAATATGGTCATTTGCCTTGCAACCATGTATGGGTTATGCCCCTTTGTTTTTAATAATAAAGTACTTCTTTGTTAAAAAAAAAAAAAAAAAAAAAAAAAAAAAANTCTATAGTCACCATAACCCTAAACCCTAAACAACCCTAAAACCTAAACTCTAAACGCACTACTACAAAAATACCTTTGGACATACGAGTCGGTTTTTTGGCGACGTAGTTCTGGCAGACGTTATAAATAAATTATACGACGTCGGTTTTAAAAAACCAACGTCGCATATTATTTTAAATTTTTTAAATATGTACTTACGACGTCGGTTTTTCCAAAAAATCGACGTCGTAGGTCATTTTTTTTAATTAGAGATACGGCGTCGGTTTTTACCTAAAAATCGACGCCTTATCTCGTGTTTTTTTTAAATAGAGATCCAGTGTCGGTTTTTTCAAAAAAACTAAGAAAACCGACGCCAAATCTCATTTTAATTTTAAAAATGTAAATGGCAGCGTATCGGCGATATCCATAGCCTCATCCTCAGCCGCCTCTTGAAATCTGGAACAGAAGCTCTGGAGCATAGAGATCGGTTTTGAACGAGCTTTCGAATCAAAAGCGCAGCTCTGGAACGGAAGCTTTCAAATCAGCGATGTTATTCTTTTAGATCAGCGCTGGAACGGAACACTTCTTCTTCCCGATCTTCGAACGGAAGCTTTCAGAGCAGCGCTGTTATTCTTCATCATCATCGTACTGGAACTCTGAAAGGTTTTATGGGTGGTATACTCACACTTGACATTAATTTTCACATTATATATAACACTCTAAATCCTGAAGAATGGGCACCCTCAAACATTATATGCAGAGTTTGCCAAAAAAAAAAAAACATTTCATGCAGAGAGAGACATAGAGCAATGACACTAGTGTTGGACAAAGTTGTAGAGGATGTGGCATCTAAGGCAGTAAACAAGATCTCACCTCCGACATCCATGCTTAGGATGCGGTTGCCAAATACACGCTCTGAAGAAGAGGCATGAAGACAATGCTATACAACCTCCCCAGGTATACCATGAACAAGACCTTATGTCTCTTATGAACTACCAGACTAACGAACAAGACAATGCTCTGCAACCTATTTCTATTATTACTAAAGGATGGCGGTGGCGGCAGCGGCGACGAAGTTGTCTTCTTGCTGGAGAAGGAGAGTATGATGTGCGCTGCTACAAGGACGACGAACTACTGCTAGCTTTGAGAATGAAAGGCTCCCGTGGAGGGTGTGTGTTGTGGCAATATATGGGGATTTTTGCTGATAGTCATATATGATTTTTTAAAAAATTTTATTTAGAAAATATTTTTAATTTTTTTAAAAACAAGTTATTTAAAATATACGACGTCAGTTTTATGTAAAATCGACGTCATATGTCTTTAATTTTTTTTAAAAAAAAATTATTTAAAACATACGACGTGTAAAACCGACGTCGTATGTCTTTAATTTTTTTTTTAAAAAAATATTTAAAACATACGACATCGATTCTACAGAAAACCACCTTATAGTGTGTTCCTTGTTCTGCATGCTTCCTACTTGTTCATACTTGGCTTCTGAGGCATATATGACCTGTCGGTTCTGTTTGGTTTCTCCCTCGCGGGTCTCTTTTGAAACAGGTCATACCTTAACGTAGGTATTTGCGGTAAAAAGTTGCACCCTGACCCGGGCTGAACGGTGGTCGGGTAGGAATTTTTCAAATCCGTTGGCGGTTTGTTCAGGCTTGCTGCTGGCCCATAGTAGCTAATTCCGTTGGGGTGCTGGTTTGAATTGCTTTCTGGATATTTACCGTTTGCTGGCCTGCGTGCCGTTATACTGTAGGCATGTGTGTCATTTCTGTTATGATATTATTGTTAGACTTTACTGTATTGTTTGTTTTTAGTTGCTTGGTGGCCTGGGTGCCTTGGTTTTTGGCCTGTGTGCTTTAGTGTTATGGCATGTGTGCCTGTTTTTTGCCTGTGTGACTGTGTTGTGCTTGGTGTGCATTACAGTTGTTTGGGTTAGTCCTAAAATAGCCGTTATGCTGCTGATTTTTCGGCAGGACAGTGCATGGTATACGTTATGGGCAGGTTGCTTGGTTAAGTTGTTATAGTGTCTAGCTGTTTCTACTTTAATCATTGGCAGCTGTTATGGGGTTCTGCTCGCTAGTCGCGGAAATAGTTGTGGTGTTGCCGAAGTTTGGCAGAAAGGCATGTTTGCTTAGCCCGAGTCATACTGCTCGTTGCTGAAAGGTGGTACGGGACTTGGAGTTTACTTCTGGTTTTGTATTCCTTTAGTTTCTGTAGTTAGTTGTAGTTTGCCTTATTTATTTTGTAGATCTTGGCCTTTTTTTGTAATTTATTTCAATCTTTTGTATTGGCATTTGGTTTAATATGGTCATTTGCCTTGCAACCATGTATGGGTTATGCCCCTTTGTTTTTAATAATAAAGTACTTCTTTTTTAAAAAAAAAAAAAAAAAAAAAAAAAAAAAAAACCACCTTATACGCTAAACCCTAAACCCTAAAACTACCTTATACCCTAAGTTCTAAACAATAAACCCAAAACTAAGCCCTAAAGTCACCCTAAACCCTAAACCTTAAAACCACCTCTAAACCCTAAAATCACCCTAAACCCTAAATCTCTATAGTCACCATAACCCTAAACCCTAAACCCTAAACAACCCTAAAACCTAAACTCTTAACCATATTAAACCCAAAACCCTAAAATCATCCTAAATCCTAAAACCACCTATAAACCCTAAACCCTAAAACCGTTAAACCCTAAACCCTAAAACCACATTATATCCTAAATTTTAAACCTTAAACTAAAAACTAAATCTTAAACCCCAAAATCATTTTTCACCCTAAACCATATACTCACCCTAAACCCTATAACAACCCTAAACCCTAAAACCACCCTAAGCCCTAATATCACTTCTAAATCCTATACCCTAAACTCACCCTAAACCCAAAATTCTAAAACCACCTTATACGATAAACCCTAAACCCCAGAACCACCTTATACCCTCAACCATAAAATCAAGTTAACTCTACACCCCAAAACCATTTTAAACCCTAAACCCTATACTCACCTTAAACCCTAAACACTAAAATCACCTCTAAACCCTAAACCTAAACTCACCCTAATGCCTAAACCCTAAAACCACAAAACCATTTAAAATACCTAAAACCACCCTAAACCCTAAACTCACTCTAAAGCCAAAAACCCTAAATCCTAAAACAACGAAAAACCATAACCCTAAAATTACCCTAAACCCTAAAGTCAACTTAAACCCTAAACCCTAAAAGCATTTTAAACCCAAAATCCTATACTCACTTTAAACACTAAACTGTATAAAAGCCCTAAACCATAAAACAGCCCTAAATCCTACACTCTAAAATCACCTCTAAACCCAAAGCCATAAACTTACCCTAAACCCTAAATCCTAAAATCACCTCTAAACCTTAAACCCTAAATCCAACCCTAAAATCACCTTATATGCTAAACCTTAATTTTTTTTAAGCCAATTTTTTCATACAGTCACACTTGTTCGTTAATGTCACTAATCAGGAATACAATATTTGTTACTTATAAGAAAAAATGTAATACTTTTGAATTTTGATGTAGATGCATTATATTTTTCATCAAAAATATTATATTTTTCATAATAAATAATGTTGACAAGTGTCCTTACTTATAAGGGAAAATATAATACTTTCGAGGAAAATGTAATACTTTTAAATCGAAATGTAAAAGTATTGCATTTGCCCTTAAAAGTATTACATTTACCCTTATAAGTAACAAAATTTTTATTCCTAATTAGTATTATATTTGACCATATAAGTATGACATTTGTGTGTATAAGTATTATATTTCCATCTTGACCCGACTCGATCCACGGTGAGACAATCTCACAAATTTTTTTTTGATAAATAAATTATTTGATCAGTGTATTCAACAACCCTGATTCCCTCAAAAAGAGTAATGATCTGATTTCACGAGGAGGTGTCTCAAAAAATCCAAACCACATTCTCACATGCATGATCACAAAATTTGATTTTGTATTCTGAAAATATCTTTGATTTAACTTAGCACATTAGTCTGGACTTATCATGTACCCTTTTTCAAGTTGTTAGATACTTGCATTTGGTGGACTATTTTCAGCAGTTCCATTTTAATGTTTTCACTTTTAAATCCTCATCTTGAATATTTCCATGTTCCTTGAAGGTTATAATTATATATTGTGAATTCTGTGCTTCATCATAACTTATTAAAAAAGTTTTTTATTGGAAAGCTCATCATTGAAGATATGTCCTTGTATTATCATTGCTAATTAGAGTGGAGATGATCTTCTACAATTCTTGCTAATATTCTAAGGAGTTGTGCACAATTTTTGGCTGTTTTCATCCATTTCCCCTCTCATTTCTGTGGCTCTAAAATTTGAAGTTAAAACTTGGTATTTATTTCCTATGTGTTAATTGTGGTGTCTGTATTAGGTAGTTTATTTAATTTAAATCTGTAATCTTACAAGACATGTCCTTAATTATTTTAACAGCCAGTCTGGCAGTAATTAAGCAGATGACATGACTAGGAAGATGTTAATTTATTTAGGAAAAGGCAATCCTTGAAATCTGCTTGAGTTTATTTAAGTGCAGTCTGCAGCAACAAGTTGATTCTTAGTTGAACCAGAATCTGAATTCCAAATCTTAGAGCTCTTTCTGTAGCAGATAATGAAAACAGCCTACTGAACTACTCTGGAGATGAGATGATCTCCAACAGGAGTTTAGTCTCTCCATATTGGGGGAATCTGGAAAGGATACCCTTGCATTCAAATCTGGCTCTTCCTTGCCCTACAGATTTTGCATCGGCTGAAATCTTGTGTGGGGTATTTATGGGTATCGTAATTGTTAATTGTAGTTTGTTTATTTGTTGACAGCAGGAACATGTGGTAAAAGCTATTTATGGCTAACATATATTGCATGTTTCTTTTATTTATTTCACGTACTCCTTAAAGATGAGATGAGATGCATTTGCTACTATGTGCCAAATCTGGATGCAGCTCCACCAGATACTGTGTTACTTTAATTTTGGTTTTTTTTTTTTTTTATATGGTATATTTACACTTTAACCGTACCACTTGGATTTTATATGCAAGAGCAGGCTCGTCAGAAGGCGCATACCTTAGCTAAAGAATTGAGTGAAAAAGGGCATGCAGGTGCACAATATGAAAATGAAGGATGGATGCTCACGGCAGAGCTCAAGAATCTATAATCTATATTCCGTGTAAGGTTTGTGGTCTTGCTTCATGCTCTAATTTGTTGCAACACACTTTTCAGATTTGTTTTACAAAGACTGTGTTTAATTGGTATCTTTTCTTTAATTTTAGTAGAGTTAATTCCAAAAATGGTCCTCCGACTATTGACTTTTACCAATTTTAGTCATCGACTTTTAATTTTACCAAAGTTGGTCCCTTAACTATTGATTTTGTACCAGTTTTGGTCCTTCTGTTAAATCAATGTTAAATAGGTGTTAAAATTGAGGACAAAAATGTCAAATCAAATATTTTAACCTTTATTCTTCACTTTGTTTCCCCTTTTCTACCATTTTTGCTATCAAATAAAAAAAAAATACCTAATACAACAATAAAATATACAATAACACTCCACATCCAGTTAGAGAATTTACAAAAAAAAAAAAAAAAATATTACGGAGTATATATTAACATTGCAGTAAACAAAAAAAAAACAAAAAAAAAATTTATTTACTTGAAACAATTTAACATAAAATGTAAAAATAAATATATTAACTCACATTGTTCCCTATATAATCTTGCGATGGAGGAGGTGAAACAAAGTGAAGAAGAAAGGTTAAAATATTTTATTTGACATTTTTGCCCTCAATTTTAACACCTATTTAACATTGATTTAACGGAAGGACCAAAATTGGTACAAAATTAATAGTTAAGGGACCAACTTTAGTAAAATTAAAAGTCGAGGACTAAAATTGGTAAAAGTCAATGGTCGAAGGACTATTTATGGAATTAACTCATTTTAGTATATATAATAGAGTTCTACTAATTGGTATTCACGTCACTTCCTTAAGCGCGACCTAAAGCTATTTTGAGAAACGCAGCAACATCAGCCGATCGGCGGCTGCAGGTATTCATTTGTGTCATCACACCAAGGACTCCAGCTAGACTTCCAACGCTACCTCCTTGAGGAGGCCGGAAGGCCTTCACTACTCCGAACCACAACCAGGCCAGGGCTTCTCCGACTTGTGATATACTAAGTCAAGAAGGTATACAAGTTTTTCACACAGTACACCCTTGAAATGTGTTACTCCCTCCGTCCCTAATTGTTTGTCTCATTTACTTTTTGCACAGTTTTTAATACAACATAACAAATGATATTAACCTTTCAATTTTGCCCTTCAAAAGTAAGTGTCATTTGTACAAAGTACAATTGTACTTACCTCATTAATGGTCTAAAAAGTTGAAAAGTCAAAATGGTAAATTGGGAAATGTAGAATGATAATTATGTCCAATTTTAAAAAGAGGACACTATTTTGGGACAAACTAAAAAGAAAAGTAAGACATGTAAAATGAGACGGAGGGAGTATATTGTACGTGGTACCTGAATATGGAAAACTGTAGTTCAACTTCACGGATATCAGTAAGGTTTAGTCGTTTGATAGGTGGATATGGGATGGGAGGTGTATCAGTCCCATGCTAGTTTTGTTACGTTAATTTTGTCTAAATTACCCAATGTAACTCATAAAATTCATTTATTTGATACATCACTAAACTAAGTGTATCAGTTGTTTGAAGTGTGGAAGTTACGAGGTGTTTGGTTGGAGGGAATGAATTAGGTGGAAAAAGAATCCTAATTCCATAGGAAAAGAATAATGTGGAATAAAGTGGGAGTTTAAATTCCAGTTTTTTATTGGCAAGAATAAAATTATTGGAATTTCAATTTCAATATTTGGTATACATGAAATTGAAAGGGAATAAGTAATATAAAGTCCAAAATATTCATTGTTATTGTTGTCAGATACCAATTTAAAGTTAACAAAAAGGTAGGGGTAATTTTGCCTCAAGATTATCTTTTTTCATCCTGAAATCCATGGAATTAAAATCGCAGGGGGACCATGGGATTCTAATTCCATGAAAATGAGGGAATTGCAATTCCACGCGGAATTGCAATTCCCTCCAACCAAACGAAGGAATTTAGTTGCCTTCGAAATTAGGTGGAAATAAAGTGGGAATGGAATTATAATTCCCTCCAACCAAACGCCCTGCTAGCTCGTCATCTTCTAGTCCTTTACCATTTTAGCTTTTCTATGTGCTTTACTGCTTTTTACATCCCTGAAATTCCATGTGTATTACACCAATTGTTGTACCATGGTTCAAAAATTATTTACAATTAACACATTCTATAATTAACACATTCTATACTTATAATTAGTAATTCCTATACCTATAAACAATGGTAATTACATACATATAAATTACACATTCTATAATTAACACATTCTATACTTGTCGTTAGTAATTTCTATAGCTATAAACAATGGTAATTACATACATATGAATTATTAATACATATAAATTATCCAAAGGTCAAGGGTTCGATCCTTGGCTTTGGGTATGGAGCAGCCTTAAATCTCCAAGTCAGCTATCCGACCCAATAGAGGTGCCTACAATTCAGCGAGGGGTTAGTCACTGTGTCCGACGGTGAAAACCTTAGGTTACACCATTACATTCTATACTTATAATTAGTAATTTCTATACCTATAAACAATGGCAATTACATACATATAAATTACACATTCTATAACGAGCGTTAGTAATTTCTATAGCTATATAAACAAGGGTAATTACATACATATAAATTATTAACTACATGTTCACACATCTCATACAAAATGTGTCAACTTTCAAACCAAAATTATTAAACACAACACCAAACAATAAAAAAGTAAAAACGCCTTACTATTATAGATATAGAACTAATAAATAAAAGACAGTACTATAGACAACTGAAATCAAAGAATGACTCAGAATTACAATGAAAATAGGAAAAAACTCAAAAACTAGCCCAGAGGTAAACCTAAAATAACAAAAAAGTTGGACTGAAATTGGTTGGGTCCTCTATTACAAGGAACCCTCCAAAAAATGGCGTATGCCACTATTTGCGACGAACACACGGTATTCTTTAGTAAAAGGCGAAAGAATAGTTCGCTTTGTGTTCAACGCGTGGCTGCGTGATTTCAGAAGGCTTAGAATTGCCAAATATATAGAAGCCCAAAGCTGAGAGTTCTTTATGATTCTTCGATGTGGGATGGGTTACCCGGTTTTGACCATGCCCAAAACCAAGTAATCCCTCTAATTGCCACATATATTAATTGATTATTAAAGGTTTGTTTTGCCAATCTCTTTAATTTCTGCTAATCCATTGAGTCACAGGACATTGGCATTAAGTTGTAATTAAGAACAAAGAAAATCAGTTTCCCTTAGAGCATGGAAGAAACTAGAAAGAAGAAACAAGCAGGTGGCAAAGAGTAAAAACAAGAATTGCAGTGAAACATGCCTATGAAATCAAGAATCTTGATGTTGTGCTTCTGGTGGAAGGCGAGAGAAGTCATAATAGCCAAGCCTTTTTTTCTTCACGTACTTTGATCCATTGAAGATTGCAGGAAACAATCCCATTTTCCCATCAGATTGAGTCGAGTTCTTTTGGTTCATCTGCTGTTCATCGCTCTGTTTAACATCATCCTCATACACGAGGCGCATCCCAAAACCTGTGAGTAACAAGTGACCTCTGCTGAAACGATCAGCAGAAACCTCAATTTGGCACCATTCATTAGGGCTGTGAACCATTTTATTGTATACCCACCAGAAACTATCAAATGACACATAGGCCAGGCAAGTGTGCTCAGAGTCCACATTCTCATCACTCCCTATAGACCCAATAGTTGTTGCATGACTTAACTTCCTACCACCATGAGTTCTGAAACTGAACAGGACTCGAATTCCATGAGTTTTGTTCAGATAATTACTACTCCCAGATAATGAAGTCGATGTCAAGTCAGAAACAACACAGACTGCAAATCCCATGAATTTGTTATTATACCAATTTTGAGGCAGGTTCACTGCAATTGAAGGCCCCAAGTTCTTATAGGTAAACCACTCAGGAATCTCGATTCCAGGAAGACAGATACTGAAATTGTCATCAACTACAGATAGTCCCTGTGTCATAAAAATCATATCACTTACTATTAGTTCGTGTACGTGGAGGAACTCAAAAGCATTATGTTAATGATATAATGTAGTTAGTTACCTTGAGCAGGTGTTGCCATAATGCATCAACCATGTGACTGTCACGTTGATCCTGAAATAGTCGGGCACATTTAGTGAACGAAACACGGAACAACTTTGGGTATTTAGTCAATAAATCTAAGTTGCTCTTCAAGGCCGTGCATTCATCTGCATAAACCTCTGTTATACTTGATGGAAGATCTGGCAAAGTTTCAAGCTTTTGGCATCCAACTAGCTCAAGGACCTTAAGCCGAGTGAGCTGAGCAATGATTTCAGCTGGGATACTAACAAACTTGTTTTTGCCAAGATTCAATTCTTCCAAAGTGGACAAGACTCCGAGATCACAAGGAACGCCTCCATCTAACATACTACAATCACTAAGATCTAGTTTTTTCAATGAAGATAAACCAGATAGAGAAAGAAAGGGTGAAGCTTTGGTATCTTGAAAAGTTCCTGACAATAGCCAAGAAAGGAAGGATGAACACCATGACTGAGAAGCTAGAGGTTTACACCCACGGAACGATAAGGTCTTAAGGTTCTTTAGAAGTGAAATGGAGGATGGTGGTTTCTGGATGGCTGTGCCATCACAGTAGAGCACTTCTAAACAGTCCATTTGTCCCAATTCATCTGGTAGTTTGTCAAACTGGGAACAGCCAGATAGAACGAGAGTTTTGAGACCTTTCAATCTGCAAATGCTACTTGGAAGACTTGCAAGATTCTTGCAATAGCTTAGATTTATTATGCTAAGGTGTGTGAGGAAATCAATAGATGAAGGCAGCTCTCTTAAAGCAGTAGCTTCAGCATATACTTCCAACAAGCAAGCCATATGTCCTGCAATTTCAGGAAAAGTTTGGAGTTTTAAACAGCCCGACAGGATTAGCATCTTGAGCTTTTCTAAATGAATGCTCTTTGGGAGCCTCTTTAGATTTATACAGTGCTTTAGGTTCAATAAAACTAGGTTCTTGAGAAATCCAACAGAAGCATGGATCTCCACCAAACTCGTACACTCTTCAAGAATCAACCTTTCGAGATTTGGGATTCCTGTGAAATCTGGAGTTCTAATCAGTTTCTGGGAGTAGCTAAGATTGATGAATTTCAAATTGTCCAAAACCTGTAGGAGTGAAATATAAAAGAGAAATAAGAATCCCTCATGATATGATTGAATGAAACAGTCTGAAAGAAAAATGGACATAAATAACGAATTATCAGATAAACCTTCAAGCCTTTCCAAAGTTGTATGACACGACTATATTGCATTTTAAGACCAACAAGCTTTTCTCCTTGGAAACTAGCAGGCAAACATTTTGAAGGATATCCATGCCAATCGAGCCACCTTAACTCGCAGGGTAAAAAACTGGGAACTTGAGAAGCATTTGCATTGTGAATTTTGAGTAGCCTGAGCTTGGTCATGTGTGTGAAGGCTTCACTACTAATTTTCACATCTGTTGCAGCCCTGAAGTTCAATGCTACACCTTCAATCTTATCAGTACCCTGACAATCCAAAGTAAAAAAAACTTCCTAAAAGTGAACTGTATACCTGAAAATAAAGGTTGCATAATCTTTAGAAGAATACTTACCTTGTTTCCCGTTAGTAGTTCAGAAATATCTTGGGATAGCCACAACCTGCTATACCTTCTCAGGTCATCTGAAGCTTCTCGTCGAACAATATGCCAGCCCATTTCTTGTATCAATTGATGCATCAAAATGCGACCTTTTGAAAAAGTTATCAAACATTTCTCTATGAGAACCTTTATACCAATGACAGAGTGGAATTTGAAACTGTCAAGTATTCTTGTCATAGATGCTTTCTTCTTCCCTTTAAAAAAGCATGCAATATCTAAGAATATCTTTTGATCAATTTTGTTGAGACCATGGAAACTTACTTTAAGTTTCTCCAAAATTTCATCTTCCGGGATTTCCTTAAGTCGGTCCACTTCACTTCTCCACTCAGCAATATCTCGGCCATACAGGAAGGAACCCAAAACTTTAAGGGCTAAAGGAAGGCCGCCAGCATGGCGAACCACTTGAATTGCGAGCTTCTCTAATTCCTTGGTAGGCTTTGTTTTCTTAAAGGCATACTGCCTAAAGAGTTGAGAGCCTTCATCTTCATCTAGCAGACTCATCGTATACATTCTATCAACATCATGCCTAACAAGCAAGTGTTTATTCTTAGTTGTTATAACGATTCTGCTTCCTTTACCAAACCAATCACGGTTTCCAGCCAAGGACTCCAATTGATCAATGTGGTCAACATCATCAAGAACAATAAGCACTCTTTTACCGCGCAGCCTTCGCCTTATCTTGTTGGTTCCTTCAAAGACATTGTTTATTTTCAAATCTTTCATGGAAAGAATCTCAGAGAGAAGTGTCTGTTGTAGGCGCTCTAGACCATGTTTTGCTGACTGCTCTCTGACTTCATGAATAAAACTAGCACCTTCAAATTTACTCGAGTTCTTGTCATAAACAGCTCTGGCAATAGTTGTCTTTCCTATGCCGCTCATCCCACATATTCCAACAAAACGGACATCGCTAGACCCCAACCCTATCAATGAATATAGTTTCTGCATACGAGACTCCATTCCAACGAGATTTGGAGCATCACTAGTCCCTGTCAGGCCCAATTTATCCATGATATCTTCAATAATTCGTTGGATGCACTTAGCTTCATGCCTATATATATATAACAAACAGTAAGTGCAACTCGTAAAAGAGGCAAAACATGCTTTTCCCAGTCTGATGGCTTGGCATTTCCAACTATACAAAATAATGAAGCCTAAAAAAACAATTAATTCCTTTGATATGCCTATGCACGCTCTTTTCAAGAATGTAGTGAAGAGTATAATTCATTAATTCGGGTTTGCTTTACTCTTGTCATGCTTGAAACCTTCCAGTTCATGCTCAATATCATTGCATCGTTGCGTAAGGAGTTAGGCTTATAAAGAGCAATAAAATCAGAGGAAATAAAAGCAACAACGCAATTGACATCAAATAAGAAACAGCACAACCAAGAATCGGAGGAAGGCAACATGAAAAGAGATAGCAGTAGCAATTCAACAATTCACAAAATCAGTGCAACCACAAACCGCTACCCAACTGCGGCCGCAGGCTATCGTTTCTCATTGCAACGCTCGACTTTGAAGAAGAAGAAGAAGATGATGATGATGAAGAAGAAGCAAGATAGTAATATTAGATATCTTTCCCGCTTTCCTCTCCACAAAACCCCAGCCTCAAGCTTCTCAAAAATTCAAAAGTCGTCTTCTTCTGTGTAAAATTGTGTGTAAAGCTGAAAGCTCTATGATCATAGCAGTTAGTGTTAAATGATTTTATATAACTTAGTGGCTGCTAAATATCAACTCATTTATATTTTGAAATTTAAAATTGGCATAGAAGTACTACCTCAGTCCCTCTTACGAGGTGAGGTGCAAGGCAGCTTAATTAAGGTGGTTTTTTTTTTTTTTAAATATTAATGATTCTTTATAAGATAGTATTCTTACTACCTACCTAGAATTATCAACTAGATAGAGAGTAATATATTCATTTGTGGGGAAAAAAGAGAGTAAATTTTTAGTGTTACTTTAAAATTGATAATTTACTACTAAATTGTAAAATATTTGATAGAGTAAAATACGGTATATGAATAAAATACTTTGTATTAATGAATAAGGTCGGGTACAAGGTGAATACCCTAACGAGTCCGGTCAACGTCAGGGACGGAGCCAGAAATTTCTTCTAGCGGGGGCGAAGTATTAAAATAAAATAGATAGTTAAAAAAAATTGCTTAAGAAATATAATCATAAATATTGTTGAATATGTGCGATAAATAAAACACATCAAAATTTTATAAAAATATTCAAAACAAAATATGAAACATAATTAATTTGATAAATTAATTCAAATAGAAAACACATTATAAATTATGTATCTCATTATTAATATTAAAAAATTATATATATAAATTACAGCATTACCATCTTGTCTAGCTAATCCATTGTCTATAATATCTGTTTTTATATATTTATATCTAAAACATGGCCTATATACATATATACATACAAGGCTATATATGGGTGGGGATGGGTTGAGTGGGGGCAGCAGCCCCCACTACCCCCACAGTGGCTCCGTCACTGGTCAACATGACAGTGGGTTAGATGTTCCTAGTCTCTTTGATTATTATCTAAAAGAAACCGCCAGAAGTCCTTTACCTTGCATTAAATGCGCTATTTATAGGTGACATAGGAGACAGGTGCCTGGCTAGCGGCATGACGTACGCGTGGCACGCATGCACCGGTCTGCAGGCCGGTCCTATGCTTATAGGCCAAGTGTCTCCAATGACAGTACGCAGCTTCCCAAGGTAAGCGCTTCAATGGAGGCCGGACTACCCAGCCACCAAGAGCTCCTCGGCGGGGAATTCTAAGGGCTCAGACGCCACCGACCAATTAAGGTCGGCCACACGTCCCCGACCGATCAGTACAAACAGACCGGTGAACGAGGGGCGGTCCACGAGTACAGACCGGTAGTTAAAGTAGACCGGAAAAGTAGATCGGGGAATTACCCCTATCAATATTACTATAAATGCCAACAGAAAATTAAAAATCGATCAAACTTGAATTAATTGGCTTATACATTTGATATCAATAAGAAAAAAATAATTGATACGGAGTATTATTTATGGTAACATTGAGATATGTCATACAATTTATATTAAAATCTCTATAACATAATATATGCAATATAATAAGCATAAATATTCATTTGATCGAAGAAAACAATCGATTTTCTTTTTATGAAATAAAATTTAATAAAAAAAAACATATTGAATTTCAAAAATAAATTTCATTTGTGTGTGGGGTGGGGGGGGGGGGGGNGGGGGGGGGGGGGTTTAGAGTTGAAGATTTACCCATTTTCAGTGTTGTTCAGATCCCAACCGGACAAATTGGATACATCCTCCAGCACTTTCCTCCATTTCTTCACCTTTTCTCCTTCTTTCTCAAACCTCTTCTCGTGTCCTTCAAAGGCTTCTCCATACTTTCCCTTTTGTTTCCTCACCGTCGAAGGATCCACGCCATAGAAAATGGGAACAACCATCTGACCTTTCACCTCCATACACTCCATAATTTTCACCAGTTCCTCCAAACACCATGTCGAATCAGCATAGTTCTCGGAGAAGACGACCACCGCCATGGACGATTCTTCGATTGCCTTCTCAAGCGCGGGCGAGATGGACTTTCCCCTTTCCAGCTTCTCGTCGTCTTTGAAAGTGTAAATTCCTCTTTGTTGCATGGCACTGTAGAGATGGTCGACGAAATTCTTGCGAACGTCTTCTCCTCTGAAACTCAAAAAAACATCATAGGAGGAACCACATGAAGAAGACGCAAAAGAAGGTTGTTCCATTGCAATGGTGAGGAAATTAAGCTATGGCCGCAAAACTGGATCTGCAGTACGCAACTCAATGCACTGTGCGCAATAACTAATTAATGTGATGATGATTCTTAATATAATCGAGCTAAAACAATATAATATTATTGTATCCGCACAAAAACTAATTAAAATAAATAGATAAAAGTAATCACCGGCCTGAATTTTTTAGGGCATGATTAGAGTTGTTAAGAAACAAAGAATCCATCAAAGTTGACTGTATACAAAGTTGCGCTGCATTATTATATTTCACCAATTTTATAAAGGGGTATTGTTTTGCTCAAATTCATGGATGACAATAAGTTGCTAAGATTTTGGCTGAAGTAGAGTATGTAAGGTAATGTTATATAATTTTTTTTTTTATTTGAGTAACGGTAAGAATGTTATCAGAGAGTATTTGTGTGTGAGTAAAGTGATAAACAGAGACAAATAATTGTATTGCTAAGAGTCTAATCGAGTAAAAGATTGAGCTCCTCCCCGGCTTATTACAGGGGCCTTGCTTTTATAATGGACAATGACTACTAAGTATAACGGTTATAATAATGAGAACAACAATCTTCTAATAATTGTGATGCGCTCTCCTTTATAAGTGCGTTAGCTCTCCATAACGTACAACTGCTCTTTAATGATGCGGTGCTCTAGTAAGTGCATAGACTCTATACTTAGTGCAACCGCTCTACCCGTGCTCTATTTAACTTCTAAGGCTGTCCTCAACCCTGCCAATCTCTACATTTCTAATCTATGTGGCAAGAGAGAGTTTTTATTTATTTATTATTATTTAATGCCATGTGTCTTGCAGTAGGAGAGAGAAATTGCTAAATTAGCAAGAGGAGAGAGAATGAAAAAGTGGGAGAAAAAACATGGTAAATTTGATTTGTGTACTTTTTTATCTTTTTTATTTCCTACTAGTATTTTCGCCCGTGCGTTGCACGGAATGAATTCGTTATAATATTTTAAGAATATTTGGATCGATATACAATTATATAAATTATAACATCGAATATTATATAGCGCAATTGATGAAATTGGTTGGATCGATTATGCTTTATGATGTTTTCCCTGCTTGAATTAGAACAAATAATTGTCCAATTACCCGTACGATGCACGGATACACTTTTTTTTTATTATATATTGAGATAATAAAAATAAATACGAAATTATAAAAAATTCTAATATTGAACGTGTACATTTATTTGATTATAAGATTAATGCAAAAGCATTACTCAATTAATTGAATAATATATGACTTGTTTATCTACAATTATCTTAAAAAGATTTATAAGTAATATGACTTATGTAATTATATTATTACTAAAATAAATATGAGAAATAATTTAATTATAATTATTATAAAAATAAATTCAACAACTAATGTTTAGCTTAATTACCATAATAATTATTAGGCAATTATTAATGTTTAGCTTAATTACCATAATAATTATTAGGCAATTATTATTGTTTAGCTTAATTACCATAATAATTATTAGGCAATTATTATTAGTCAATTACACTAATATATGTGCAATTATACTTTTATACTTTAAGCATATTCAGTTTCACCATATTACATTTACTTTTATCTTCCTCATTCAAATCTTTCACCATATTACATTTACTTTTATCTTCCTCATTCAAATCCATAACCATATTACATTTACTTTTATCTTCCTCATTCAAATCCATATTTGAATTACATTTACTTTTATCTTCCTCATTCAAATCCATATTTGAATTACATTTACTTTTATCTTCCTCATTCAAATCCATATTTGAATGAAATTTACTTTTATCTTCCTCATTCAAATCCATATTTGAATGAATTAATTTTGATTATTATAAAAATCTAACAACCCATGTTTAATTAATTTTTTTAAAGTTTAAATAACTTAAAGTTTTCAAAATGAAAGTATACTTATTTTTTATCAAAGTTTTAAAATAATTTTCGGTCAATTAGTAATATCATTTTCCTTTTCCGATAAATGATTTTACTTTAATTAATAGTGTTGATACATGAATATAGCAACGATAAAACCAATTAATAGATATTAGTTAATTTCCATTTTACATTTTCTTAACAAATAAGCTTTATTAATTATTTGATCAATAAAATATTTAATTAATTGACTACAAAAGTTTGTGCGGGAAAATAAAATATGAGGATTTTTCTTTTATATATAGTATAGAAGTATAGATTATGATCTTTTATATTTTAAATCAATTAGTAATATCACTTTTTCTTTTCTATTTTATCTTTTCTATTGTTTTTGAGGAAATTTCACAAATAATGATTTTATATTTTTATTTTTATTAATAGTAGTCTAGATATAGAAGTATAGATAAGTATTCGAATTATTTTTATTATTATTGGTGTAATTAATAATAATAATTAATTATTTCAAAAAAAAATAATAATAATTAATAAATTATTTTTTCTTATAAAATTACGCAGAATTTGTTTCAATTATTTCCAAAATTATATTGGTTTAATTATTCATGGAATTTGGTAAATAAAATTTTGTTACCAATTAAATTTTGTTAATTTTTTTTTACCAATTAATTAATAATATTATCTTGTGCCGAAAATATGAAGGGGAGAATTTTACTTTTATTAATAGTGTTGATACGTGAATATAAAAACGATATTACTAATTAATAGATATTAATTAATTTGCATTTTACATTTTCTTATCAAATAAACTTTATTAATTATTTGACCAATAAAATATTTAATTAATTGACTATAAAAGTTTGGGTGTGAGAAATGAAATAGGAGGATTTTACTTTTATATATAGTATAGATAATACATGTAAGTTTAATTTTGTTTAATTATTGATGTAATATGTGTACCTTTAATCTCCTTTAATTATGTCGTAATATGTGTACCACTTATTTCCTTAATTGATTAGATAAAATCTGTAGTATGGCAAGCTATATTATGGCAAGTATAAAAAAACAATTTAATAAAAGTATAATGTGTGAATTAATTTCTTAATTACTGTAATTGGAGATTTTATTCAAAAGTAACTATTAGCATAATTTTATGTGTAATAATCTGTGAATTTGAATAATTTGCATAATTGTATGGACGTAATAATTTGTGGATTAGCGTAATAATCTGTGAATTGGAACAATTATCATAATCTTTTAAATATCCTTTAATATAATGGACTTAATAGGTGTATTATCAATTTCCTTAATTGATTATATAAAAATATAAACTTTAAATAACGTACAGTATTAATTCATTTATTTCTATAATTTTTAAGATTTTATATTATTCAAAAGTAATCAAAGGAAATGCACAGGTAATTGATATTATTTGCAGTAAAAAAAATATAATCGTCATAAGAAGGAATTCTCAATGTTTAATTAACATACTAAATTTAGATGTTAAATACAGTTGGTAATTACCACGAGGTTATTTAGATGGTATGGTTATTACCTATATATATTACCAAAATAAACATATTAACTCATTAACATATGGATCAGTATTATAAAAAAATGATGAAACCTTTTAGGTCAGATATATTAGGAAAAGTATCAATTAATAAAAATATGATAGGTAGTACTAAAAAAACAAATTGGGAGGAAGCCTTTTAGGTAAGATAAAAAATTATATTAGGAAATTGATTATCAATCCTACTAATTTTTCTTAATACTATATTTGTAATTACCGTTATAAACAGATTTAATAGAAAAAATTAATTAGGAACTTATATTAAGCATTTTGAATTATTAGTATTAATATATTAGGAAATTATATTAGAAAATTATATTAAGAATTCTGAATTATTATTATTATTATTATCTTAACACAGGATTATATCAATGTATAAAATTTATATTATTATTATTCATGCAATAGATCTACTTCTTCATCTCTGATTATACCATGCCAGGAGGATTACTATTTTTATCCTATCACAAAATCATAATAATATGCAAGAGTATAAGATAAACTTTTCAAAAGAAACACAACTAAGGGATAGGAATAGCAAATAATTTTACTACAACATATTTATAACAACAACCAAACCAAATTAAAAAAGAAATACGCAGAAACTTCTCCAAAAAAATAACTTTTAGAAATAGAAAAATATGTAATTTTACCATGCTACATAATTGTAACAACAATTGAATTAGACTCTTGCACGTCATTTGCTCCTCATCCATTGCCCTTTCTGACCCAATTGCTAATACTGGTAAACACACTCAACAATCTTCATCAGTTCTTCCGCTTCGAAAACCCCAATATGTAATTCATGACCTTGAACCACGTTTACCTTTTTCCCATCCACTCACTTGTAGTCAACAAAATCTTTCTTCTGCTTCACTTGTGGGGGAGAATATAGTAGTATGCTCTTTCTCCTCTTCCTCCGCTAACCCCTATCGTTTACCCTAGATGACGCCGATGAATGTTTGCGATTTACCGGTGCCCGCGACGACACATTGGAAACCATCTTTTTAAACCGATTCAAGTTCGTCGGTGCAATTCTTGGTGCATGCACCACCGTAGCTTTCTCAGAGAAGTTAGATGGGGCTTCGTTATCGCTAGGAAACGATATATCACCGAATTGAATTACAAAAAATTTCAAAATAAATTGTTAACACGAAATCAGAAACTAAATGATGAAATAAAGGAAGAACAACAAAGCATAACCATGAAAATAAAGAAAGAAATCAAAGGATTTTCACTTACTCTTGAGTCTTGAGCTTGTCCATCGGAGTTGTGATCGGAAACGTATGAAACGAATGCCGACTTTGCCGAGTTCAGAAGTTGTGAGGGAACAATCTCTCATGCTCGGATCTTATATGAGAGAAATTGACGTTAACTTAAATCAGTTGGAATAAAATTAGGAAGAATGATAGAGGTTTTAATTTTTTTGGGTAATTGGCAATAAATTTTATGGAAATATATAAATGTTTAATTAATAAAATAATCATATATATAGTTAATTAATAAAATAACCATATATATAGTTAATTATATATGGAATAAAATTAGGAAGAATGCTACTGGAGTAGATGTTTTAATTTTCTTGGGATTATGGAAATAAATTTTATGGAAATATATATAGTTAATTAATAAAATAACCATAAAATAATTCTTAATTTCATTTTACTAAAATGCCCCTGAGTTTGGGCGGGAAAACTTGGGAGGAGTATATTATTTTAATATATAGTATAGATTATATTATTTAGTTATTATATTTATAATATAATATGCAAATTTCAAATAGTGAAGAATTTATAAATATGATGATGTGGAAGTGGGACCCATTTTAAAAAGTGAGAGAAATTTCTGGGTTAAGGATAGCCTAAGCTAATTAATCATTACTATATTTTGTTGTCTTAACTACTGCTTTGACGGGTTAGACTAAGGGTGCACGGATTAAATCTGAGATCAATATGGTTATTCAATTATCCTATCACTAGCCCACATATAGTACGTGTGGTATGTGTAATTTCAGTACCAAATTTAAATACCATTATTGCAATTATATTCTATAATTAATTAGCTACCAAATTAAAGTGAGTACTCTGTGTCCTAGTTGTTAGAAGTGGTATGTCGTGCCCGTTGGCCTTTTAGTTCCTAACCGGTGAATTGCTATGCAGTACAGAGTTAGATATAGAAATTAGATACAACAACAATATAATAGAGAAAAGGGAGCCATCATCTCATTCGAACCACTTCCATTCTACAAATAGGTTTACACATATATAATATACTAGTATTTTTTATGCACGATGCGCAAAAAAATAGGTGTCCAATATTAGTATTTTATATTAAATTTTTAAATATATTTAGATTTTAGATGTTTAAATTATAGTAAATAATAATAATAATAATGTTTATAAATTTGATATTTATATTTTAAAAAAATAATTAACTAACATATAACTCTAACATATAATGTGTATATGTTATTATTATTGAAGAATATAAGAAAATATATGGTGGATGCATGTACATAGTAACAATAGTGAAAAAGATAACGGAAGTTATAACGGTAGGGGTATATTTGTCCAAAATATTATATAGTACAACTTTTATAGCATAAT
Source organism: Ipomoea triloba (assembly GCF_003576645.1). Lineage (NCBI taxonomy): Eukaryota > Viridiplantae > Streptophyta > Magnoliopsida > Solanales > Convolvulaceae > Ipomoea > Ipomoea triloba. The sequence continues at coordinate 26,933,080 of NC_044919.1, read as the reverse complement.
GTATATAAAAATTTAATGGAAAAAACGGACATAAATGAAGGGTATAACATTCATTCACACTTATTATGTTTTTAGATATCTATAACGGTAAACATAAATAGGGACATAAATATGTCCGTTACAAGTAATACTGTCCACTAAATATTATTTATAAATTATAACACTCCCCCTTGAACATTATTTGACTACGACCTTGTTAAAAAATCGTTAGGAAAACCCTGTGGGAAAAACCTAGATAAGAAAATAGTACATGGTATATGAATGATATATTCAAATACTTTCATGCCTCGTTAAAAACTTCATTAGGAAAACCACGTGGGAAAAACCTAGTTGAAGAAAAGAGTACATGATATTTGTAAAATCATATATTGTCTTGATTGTCTCATTAAAAACCTTAACTTAAGAAAATTCTGTGGGAAAAACTTAGTTATGAAAATAAAGAGTACAACTATAAGCCTTCAGGACATAATAATCTTTAAGATTTCTAGGTTTAGACTATTTATTTATATTATTTGCATTATGTTATACTCATGCCTCGTTAAAAACCACACTAGAAAAACCTTGTGGGAAAAATCTAGTGAGGAAAAGAGTACATGGTATATCGATATTCATATGTTGCAAAAATACAACTGTTAGTCTTTTAAGTCTCAATCTTTGGGATTTGATTAAGTCTCAATCTTTGGGATTTGATTAAGACTCAATCTTCAGGATTGACTAAGGCTCAATCTTCAAGATTGATTAATGCTCAATCTTCAGATTGATTCAAGTAAATGTACTCATTATCTCCCCCTGAAGATAACAATCTTCAAGTTCTACATGGCTTAAAGTAGAATAACTGTTTCAAAAAGGGAGTCTAAAGAAGATGATATGACAATCTTCAGGATTATTAGTTAACATTTTATACCGTGATCACGTGACTCTTCTGCTTCAAACTTGTTTAATTGGAGAGAAATGGCTAGGGTTATTTTTCTTCGTAGGCCTTCTTCGAACACAGACGAGAATGGAGGAAAGAAATGAAATAATTCTTACATATAATTAATTTGCTTGGAAGAAAAATGACTAGTTTACCCTTAACAAACAAGCTAGGGTTGTGTATATTTCTGATGGGTTGGCCGGTTTAATTTATTGGTCGGATGGGACCAAATGTGAAAAAAAATTTAAAGTTAGTCACTTATTATGTCTGAAATAAAAGTCATGAATTCCATTTGACAACACATATAAATTAAAGTCGAAGGACCAAAAATGAAAAAAACTCATCAAGACAAAAATAACTCATTTTGTACTAGTGCATACTCATACAACAAAGCAACCGGACTGTCACACGGGCGAGTTGATAACGTGATGCTCTATGCACAGCTCCTCCGGACCGCAAGTGGATCGTCGAGATCCACCTCGGCATCAAAGCATGCAGCAAGATCGGGAGAGAACAACGACTCATAATTCAATTACTAGTAGCATCAATATGTACATATATAGCTTATTCATGGCGTTCATTGAGGATTGATGTAGAATCGGATGTATCCTCATGTGATTAGTAGTATCATTCCGATTGTAGGAAAGTAATAAACATAAGAATATCTAGTAAAGTAAAGAGAAGACAAATATAAAGCGGAGTTATTAGTCTTTTATTAATCATCATTCATTCCAAAATATACACTAAGTATATATTGTTTCACAGTATAACTACAAGCAAGATGATAAATGATGAAAATGTATTATCGTAATATAATACATGTAGTAATGTCTACATATATTTATTTTGAATAATAATAAAATTTTCAAAAGAGTTAATTTCAAATAAATTCTAAATTTCCCCTAAAATTTAACATCAATAATTTTACGATTTTCATAATGAATGAGCTAATTGAGTATAAAATGAATATTTAAGGGACTCAAATAGATAACTTAGCTTTTAAATTCAATGATAAAATTGAGCAAAAAAATTGAATTTTTTCCATGCAAAATGTTAAATTTAAGAAAAAATGTTACAATGAAGTGATGAACATAGATGGAATACCCAAAAATTCCATGAAAGCTGCAAATAAAATTAAAGCGGTAATGCAAAGCAAATAACAAAAGAAATTAAACATGTTTCTTTGGTGGAAGTGAAAATAAGTGAAAATAAGTGAAAATCATGTGTAATTTCTTCTTATTGACACAGGCCATACAGTGGATCTCGTGACGATGGTAAGAAATTAAAAAGGAAAAATGCTATTTTCCCCAACTAATTTTTCATTCGTGATGTGATTTATATTTGTGTCCATAAATTAGTTGACAACGTAAAACTCATCTGTAATTAAATATTAAATTAAAGAATTTTCTTAAATAGAGTTACATGAGAAGGGAATTGAATGTAACATTAGAAAGAAAGTTTTAAAAAAAAGTGTGAAACATAACTCCTTACTACATCATCATACTTGGTGGAGATAATGTTATTTTGTATCATCAGCGGTACATCACTGGTTTTAACATCATCCTCGTACACAAGGCGCATTCCAATACCAGTGTATACCGAATCTGAATAACCAGAAACTTCAATTTGACACCATTCATTATGATTATAATAGCTATGAAATGACTTATAGGACAGGCAAGTCAGCTCAGATTTCATATTCTCTGTACCCATAGTTGATGTAAAAGATGACTGACGACCATCACGAGCTGTGGGAATGATTTTGACATTAAGTCCATAGTTTTTAGTTATACTGCAAGATTTCCCACTTGTTGGAGTAGTTATCAAGTTAGAAACCACACAGAATGCAAATCCCATGAATTTGTTATTGTACCAATTTTGAGGCAGGCTAACTGATAGTGAATTTCCCCAGTTCTTATACGTAAACCACTCAGGAAACACCATGCCTGGAAAGTAGACACAAATGCTACGATTTGGGTTATTTGATAGTCCCTGTGACACCCACAGTATGTACAATTAATAATTTAATTTGTATGTGTGAAATTTAAAAATGCTAGCTAGCTTGAATTATTTATGCATGATAAGGATGCATGGATTGTAATGAGTTACGTACCTTGAGCAGGTGTTGCCATATTGCATCAACTATGTGACCATAACGTGGATCCTCAAGTAGTTGATCACATTTAGTGAATGAAACTTGACCCAACTTTGGGTATTTAGTCAATGAATCTATGCTGCGGCCTTCTAAGCTGGGGCATTCATCTGCATAAACCTCTATTATACTAGATGGAAGCTCTGGCAAAGTTTCAAGCCTCCCACATCCCACTAGATGAAGTTGCTTAAGTCGAGTGAGGCCGACAAAGGATTCAGTTGGGATACAATCGAACTTGTTGTTGCTAAGATTCAATACTTTCAAACACTGCAACTCTCTAAGATCACCAAGAATAATGCCTCCATCTAGCATACTACAATCACTAAGATCCAGCTTTTCCAGTGAAGATAAACCAGATAGAGTAGGCAACGGTGAAGCCTTGATATCTTGAAAACCTCCTGCTGGCAGCAGCCTAGAGAGGAAGAACGAACAACTCTTTTGTAATGGAGAATCAAAGCTAGAGGTCGATTTGCATCCACGAAATGATAAAATCTTGAGTTTCTTGAGAAGTGAAATGGAGGATGGTAGCTCTTGGATCGCTGTCTTGTCACAGTACAGCTCTTCTAAGCATTCCATTTCTCCCAATTCATCTGGTAATTTCTCAAACTTGGAACAACTAGAGAGAATCACAGCTTTCAGACCTTTCAATCTACAAATGCTACTTGGAAGGCTCACAAGATGCTTGCAATTGCTTACATCTATTAACCTCAGGTTTGTGAGGCACTCGATAGATGATGGCACTTCTCTTATAGCAGTAGCCTCAGCATGTACTTCTAACAAGCAAGCCATGGGACCTGCAATTTTTGGAAAATTTTCAAGTTTGAAGCAGCCTGAAAGGATCATTATCTCAAGCTTTTCGAAATGAATGCTTTCAGGAAGCCTCTTCAGATTTACACAGTCCTTAAGGATAAGTGAAACAAGGTTCTTCAGAAATCCAACAGAAGCATGGATCTCTACCAAACTTGTACACTGTTTTAGAATCAATGTTTCAAGATTTGGGATTCCTGTGAAATCTGGAGTCCTAATTAGTTTCTGAGAGTGGCTCAGATTCATGAATTTCAAATTGTTCAGGACCTATATGTACAAGTAAAAGAAAAATAATTAAGAATCCTCAACTCCATGATATGATCGAATAAAAGCAAAAAGGAGATCAAAGACAAATAACAAATAAATAGTTAGATAGATAAACCTTGAATCCTTTCCAAAGTTGTATGACACGGCTATATTGCATTTTAAGAGAAACAAGTTTTTGTCCCTGGAAAGTAGCAGGCAAACTTTTTGAAGGATATCCGTGCCAATCTAGCCACCTTAACTCGCCAGGAAGAAAATTAGGAGCCTGAGAAGCATTTACATTGTGAAATTTGAGAAGTCTTAGCTTGGTCATGTGTGTGAAGGCCTCACTACTAACTTTCACATCTGTTACAACTGGCAAGTTGAATGCTATACCTTGGATGTTTTCTGTACCCTGACAATATAATATTTCACAAGAAAACAAATTCCTAAAAATGAATTCTATAAATTGAAATAAGGGATTCAATTGATGCATGGCAGCATAATCTATCTGATCTGCTGTTAACATACATACCTCACTTCCTGTAAGTAGTTTCGAAATATCCTGAGGTAGCCACAACCTGCTATATCTTTTTGGATCATCTGAAGCTTCTTGGCGAACAATAGACCACCCCATTTCCTGTATTAATTGGTGCATCAAAATGCGACCTTTTGAAATAGTTATCAAACATTTTTCTCTGAGAATGTTTATGCCGATGTCAGAGTGGAAGTTGAAACTATCAAGTATTCTTGTTATGGATGTTCTCTTCTTCCCATTAAAGAAGCATGCAATGTCTAAGAAAACCCTTTGTGTATTTTTGTTGAGACCAATGAAACTTAATTTAAGTTTCTCTAAAATCTCATCTTCTGGGATTTCCTTAAGCCGGGCAACTTCACTTCTCCATTCATCAATATCTCTGCCGCATAGGAGGGAGCCAAAAACTTTAAGAGCCAAAGGAAGGCCTCCAGCATAATGTACCACTTGAGCTTCGACCTCCTCAAATTCCTTGGTAGGCAGCAACTGCAGCTGTTTATTAAATGCATGCTGCCTAAAGAGTTGAAAGCTTTCAGCTTCCTCTAGCACACTCATTTTATAGTATTTCATAATGTTCACTTTGTGGCTAATAAGCAAGTGCTTATCCTTGGTTGTTATGATGATTCTACTTCCAGCACCAAACCAATCGCTGTTTCCTACCAATGTCTCCAATTGATCCCTGTGATCGACATCATCAAGAACAATAAGCACTCTTTTGCAACGCAGCCTTTGCTGTATCATCACTTTTCCTTCAAACACATTGTCTATTTTCAAATCTTTTACTGAAAGAATCTGAGATAGAAGTTTCTGTTGCAAGTGCACCACACCATGTTTGCCCGACTCGCTTCTAACTTCATGAATAAAACTACAACCTTCGAATTTTTTTGAGATCTGATCATAAAGGGCTCTAGCAATAGTTGTCTTTCCAATCCCGCTCATCCCATGTATTCCAACAAAGCGAACCTCATTAGACTCCAAGCCTATCAATCGATACAGTTTCTGCATACGAGGCTCTATCCCAACCAGTTTTGGATCATCAATTGACCTTGTCGAACCCAATTTAGTAATGATATCTTCAACAATTTTCTGGATGAACTTTGCTTCATGCCTATATATGTCACAATAATAAAACACAGCAAGTACAAGTCATAAACTAAAGATACAAATTAATGCACGTTTTCAGTTGGATGGCTTCACCTCTAAACATAAGTTAATTAAGCATGCAACTTCATGTGGGTAAAGTTCAAAAACATTTATCCACAGTAATATCATATGGAAAAAGTCATTGTCTAACTTGTCTTCTTAGTTCAGTTTGCATATTGAAAACATGACTTGATAAGCTCGAATCGATTTTTGATTTAGGATCCGTTTGAAAATTGAAAAATATTTTTCTGAAAATGATTTTCAAAAATGACATATTTTTCGTAAAATATTTTAATTTTTAGTGTTTGGATGAAGTTTTACAAATTATCTTTTTCCGACTGAATGTTAATAAATTGATTTTTTTTGTTTGATTCATTTTTCAAAAAATAAACATATTATTTGCAATAATAATAATAATAATAATCTATACTATTAATAAAAACAATATCCTCAGTTTTAACTTCCCGCCCAAAACAGACCTATAATATTATGGTTTGCGTAATATTATAAAATATGGTAATATAATTCCTATCTCTAATACAATTGTAAATTAAAATAGAATTCCTAATAAAATATATATTCTTCCCAACGGTCCTATTCGTAATACAATTATAGACTAGAATTACTAATGGTAATAATTCAGTATATATATTTCTCTGCAATGCAATCTATACTATTAATAACAACAATATCCTCAGTTTTAACTTCCCGCCCAAAACAGACCTATAATATTATGGTTTGCGTAATATTGTAAAATATGGTAATACAATTCCTATCCCTAATACAATTGTAAATTAAAATAGAGTTCCTAATAAAATATATTCTTCCCTACGTTCTTATTCGTAATACAATTCTAGAGTAGAATTACTAATGGTAATAATTCAATATATATATTTCTCTGCAATGCAACCTATACTATCTATACTATTAATAAAAACAATATCCTCAGTTTTAACTTCTCGCCCAAAACAGACCTATAATATTACGGTTTGCGTAATATTGTAAAATATGCTAATACAATTCCTATCCCTAATACAATTGTAAATTAAAATAGAATTCCTAATAAAATATATTATTCCCTACGTTCCTATTCGTAATACAATTCTAGACTAGAATTACTAATGGTAATAATTCAGTATATATATATTTCTCTGCAATGCAATCTATACTATTAATAACAACAATATCCTCAGTTTTAACTTCTCGCCCAAAACAGACCTATAATATTACGGTTTGGGTAATATTGTAAAATATGCTAATACAATTCCTATCCCTAATACAATTGTAAATTAAAATAGAATTCCTAATAAAATATATTATTCCCTACGTTCCTATTCGTAATATAATTCTAGATTTGAATTACTAATGGTAATAATTCAGTATATATATTTCTCTGCAATGCAATCTATACTATTAATAAAAACAATATCCTCAGTTTTGACTTCCTGCCCAAAACAGACCTATAATATTATGCTTTGCGTAATATTGTAAATATGGTAATACGATTCCTATCCCTAATACAATTGCAAATTAAAATAGAATTCCTAATAAAATATATATTCTTCCCAACGGTCATATTCGTAATACAATTCTAGACTAGAATTATTAATGGTAATAATTCAGTATATATATTTCTCTGCGATGCAATCTATCTATACTATTAATAAAAACAATATCCTCAGTTTTAATTTCCCGCCCAAAATAGACCTATAATATTATGGTTTGCGTAATATTGTAAAATATGGTAATACAATTCCTATCCCTAATACAATTGTAAATTAAAATAGAATTCCTAATATTATGGTTTGCGTAATATTGTAAAATATGGTAATACAATTCCTATCCCTAATACAATTGTAAATTAAAATAGAATTCCTAATAAAATATATATTCTTCCCTACGTTCCTATTCGTAGTACAATTCTAGACTAGAATTACTAATGGTAATAATTCAGTATATATATTTCTCTGCAATGCAATCTATACTATTAATAAAAACAATATCCTCAGTTTTAACTTCCCGCCCAAAACAGAACTATAATATTTTGGTGTGCGTAATATTGTAAAATATGGTAATACAATTCTTATCCCTAATACAATTGTAAATTAAAATAGAGTACCTAATAAAATATATTCTTCCCTACGTTCTTATTCGTAATACAATTCTAGAACACTGAATTTTTGTGATACTTGTTGCATGCAAGGAAGACTCATACTATAATTGCATTTATACACTTATTGATACTCATATTCGATGTTATAATTTATATAATTGTATATCGATTCAAATATTTTCTTAAAATATTATAACAAATCCAATCCGTGCAACGCACGGGTGAAAATACTAGTAATAATAATAATAATAATAATGATAATAATAATAATAAGAAGAAGAAGTTGCGGTGGTAGTGTTAGTGTTGCTGTGTTGGTGGTAGTAGTGGTGGACTGGTGGGTGCTGTGGTGTGGTGGTGGTGGTGGTTTGGATGCAACATTTGCCTATATAATTTAATCCTTTCCTTAATTACCCAAAAATCAATGATTTTGATTCATTTTAATACTCCGTACTACTTTGGGTGCAACCAGTTTCCTCTCTCTCTCTCTCTCTCTCTATATATATATATATATATATATATATATATATATATATAGATTTTGGTTCAAATGCGGCCGGTGCTCTCCTGTGCGGCCGTGCGATCACACACACCACTCATTGTTACGAAATACACCACTCAATGTTAAGAAACACACCACAATGAAATACAATGAAACACACCACAATGTTAAGAAACACACCACAGTGCATATTTGTGTGGTGTGTTTCTTAACATTGAGTGGTGTATTTCGTAACATTGAGTGGTTTGAACCGCACGGCCGCACGGAAAGGCACGGCCACACCTGAACATGACCCTATATATATATATATATATATATATATATATATGCGTATTGCGCGAATGGGTTAATGCCCAATGTTTATATTTAAATAAATATTTGAAAGTATATCAATGCAAGATTATATATAGGAGAAGTTTATACATGTGTAATTGAATATCGAATTTTTTTATTTAAATATCTAACTCAAAGTATATGAATCCAAGATAATATAGAAAATTCATTATAATTATTACTAAAATAAATGTTTGCAACCTTGTAAAATTGATAGTCTAAATATTTGGTCTAAAAATGATAGTCTAAATAAATACTACTTTTAATTTGAATTTTTCTAAGTATTCTTAATTCTCTTTTGAGTAACATTGTCATTGTCTTCATCTTTACTATTTGGTGTAACTACTAATTTATTTAATTCAATAAGAGTAAAATAGAATGATTCCGGTTCAATTTGTTGGGTTATTATTTGAGTACTCTCTTTGTCAACCAATCCCCAAGTAGTTAATATAATTAGCTTCAAATTATTTTAAATTTTTTTTCATAGTATTAATAAAATACTTGGTAAATAAATATATAACATTATTTTGTACTATAACTTTGATATTTAATTACAAGATATTGTATAAGATAATGGACAATGTAATGAATATCAATTGATAAATTTGAATGTAAAGAATATAATCTTTGCATGAGAGAAAATAAAGACAATATAACTAATGAATTAAAAATTAAAGAAATACATATGTATCATTTTTTGTTGTAGCTACTAATTTATTTAATTTAATAAAAGTAAAATAGAGTGAAAAACTTAATTATGTCAAATTTGATTGAGATGAGGTTCGAACCTAAGACCTTTCTTATAGAAATTAGTGGGTAAGTTAAAAGTTAACGGAATATAAACGGAGAAGATAATATTTAACGGAAAACTTAACGGATAATCATAAAAGTAAGGTTAAATTAGGTAATCTCTATTAATAATATTAATCTGAATTATCTTAACCATCTATTTGATTAAATAATTCATCTGAACCATCCATTTAATTAAATAATTTGACCGCCATTTTTTCTACTCATTTTAGATATAACTCTCTTTGGCTCTTATTAGTATAGTAGATATGGAGTTTAGAGTTTAAGATTGTTTACCCATTTTCAGTATTGTCAAGATTCTAACCGGACAAATTGGATACATTCTCCAGCACTTTCCTCCATTTCTTCACCTTTTCTCCTTCTTTCTCAAATATTACTATATTATGTTAATGTACGCAATTAATTCCTCTCATGATAATATTAAAAAAAAAATTCAACAATCAAATTACTATATGATGTATATTAAAGTATTAAAAAATATTACTATATTATGTTAATGTACATAATTAAATTCCTCTCATGATAATATTAAAAAAAATATTACTATATTATGTTAATGTACGTGCGGGCAAACCAAATACAACTAAGGTGTGATATGTATATTACTTTTTAATCATATGGAAATTAATATTAAATTTTTATGAACGAAAAGGAAATGAATATACTCAAAAGAAAATAGAATATTATGAAAAATGAAATAAATATATTAATATTTCACTGGAAATATAACATAACTTTTCCCTACGAAAAAATTAGTAACCACCAAATGAATGATTAGAAAAAAAAAATATAAAGGAAAAAGGAATGTAAAATAATATTAATTCTTTTTGTGAAGGAAAAAGGAAATGAAATATTAGGAAAAACGAAATGAACATATTAATATTTCACTGGAAATATAACACAGTTTTTTCTACGAACAAATTAGTAACCACCAAATGAAATATTAGGAAAAAATTATGAAAGAAAAAAGAATGGAAATGAATATTAATTTTTTATGAAGGAAAACGGAAATGAATATATTTATAAGGAAATGAAATATTAGGAAAAACGAAATGAATATATTAATATTTCACTGGAAATATAACACAACTTTCCATATAAAAAAATTAGTAACCAACAAATTAAATATTCTTTTTATGAAGGAAAAATGAAATGAATATGTATAAAAGGAAATGAAATATTAGGAAAAACGAAATGAATATATTAATATTTCATTGGAAAATAGCATAGCTTTCCCGGGCTACAAAAGAATTAGTAACCAACAAATGAAATATTAGGAAAAAAATTATGAAGGAAAAAAGAATGACAATCAATAATTCTTTTTATAAAAGAAAAAGGAAATGAATATATTCAAAAGAAAATTAAAATATTAAGAAAAATGAAATGAATATATTAATATTTTATTAGAAATATAATCGGCAATTATATTATTATAATTATATGAATTAAATATTAATTAATTATATTAATTATTAATTATATTAATAAATACTACTCCATAATAATTAATACTTATTAACTAGAAGGTTGAGCAATCCTCTCACCAACTTTAGATGTCGTTGATCAAATTAATTAGTACACGTGTGACATAAACACTGCAGAAGGTCGAACATATTTAATATATAATAATAATAATTTTTGTATATATGAATTGATATTCCTGTTAACAAAAAATAATTAATTTAGTGTAATTGACTAATAATAATTGCCTAATAATTATTATGGTAATTAAGCTAAATATTGATCGTTGAATTTATTTTTATACTCCGTAATCATTAAAGTTAAATTATTTCTCATTTTTCCATATCTATTTTTGTAATAATATAATTACTTAAGTTAAATTAAATATCAAACAAACAAGTCATATATTATTCAATTAATTGAGTAATACTTTTGCACTAATCTTATAATCAAATAAATGTATATGTTCAATATTAAATTATTTTAATAATTTCTTTAATTTTATTATCTAAATAAATAAAAAAAAATTATCCGTGAATCGTACGGGTAATTAGACAATTATTTGCTCTAATTCAAGCAAAAGAAAACATTAAAAAAAAACATAATCAATCCAACCAATTTAATCAATTGCGCTATATAATATTATTCGATGTTATAATTTATATAATTGTATATCGATCTAAATATTTTTAAAATATTATAACAAAGTCATTTCGTGCAACGCACGAGCGAAAATACTAGTTATGATAAAAAAAATAATAAAAAATAAAAAACAAAAAACAAAAAAAAAACTAGAAGTTGACTGTCACCTACCAATCTATGATCAAAAAAGGAATTAACTCATCATCCGGTGTTACATAATCATATTTCGTGTTATTTTGTATCATAAGCGGTCCATCACTGGTTTTAACATCATCCTCGTACACAAGGCGCATTCCAATACCAGTGTATACCGAATTGGAATAACCAGAAACTTCAATTTGACACCATTCATTACGATTATAATAGCTATGAAATGACTTATAGGACATGCAAGTGAGTTCAGATTTCATGTTATGTTCAACCCCCTTATAGCCCATAGTTGATAAAATAAATAACCGACGACCATCACGAGTTGTGGGAATGATTTTGACATCAAGTCCATAGTTTTCAGTTATACTGCAAGATTTCCCACTTGTTGGAGAAGTTATCAAGTTAGAAACCACACAGAATGCAAATCCCATGAATTTGTTATTGTACCAATTTTGAGGCAGGCTAACTGATAGTGAATTTCCCCAGNCAAAAGAAAATAGAATATTATGAAAAATGAAATAAATATATTAATATTTCACTGGAAATATAACATAACTTTTCCCTACGAAAAAATTAGTAACCACCAAATGAATGATTAGAAAAAAAAAATATAAAGGAAAAAGGAATGTAAAATAATATTAATTCTTTTTGTGAAGGAAAAAGGAAATGAAATATTAGGAAAAACGAAATGAACATATTAATATTTCACTGGAAATATAACACAGTTTTTTCTACGAACAAATTAGTAACCACCAAATGAAATATTAGGAAAAAATTATGAAAGAAAAAAGAATGGAAATGAATATTAATTTTTTATGAAGGAAAACGGAAATGAATATATTTATAAGGAAATGAAATATTAGGAAAAACGAAATGAATATATTAATATTTCACTGGAAATATAACACAACTTTCCATATAAAAAAATTAGTAACCAACAAATTAAATATTCTTTTTATGAAGGAAAAATGAAATGAATATGTATAAAAGGAAATGAAATATTAGGAAAAACGAAATGAATATATTAATATTTCATTGGAAAATAGCATAGCTTTCCCGGGCTACAAAAGAATTAGTAACCAACAAATGAAATATTAGGAAAAAAATTATGAAGGAAAAAAGAATGACAATCAATAATTCTTTTTATAAAAGAAAAAGGAAATGAATATATTCAAAAGAAAATTAAAATATTAAGAAAAATGAAATGAATATATTAATATTTTATTAGAAATATAATCGGCAATTATATTATTATAATTATATGAATTAAATATTAATTAATTATATTAATTATTAATTATATTAATAAATACTACTCCATAATAATTAATACTTATTAACTAGAAGGTTGAGCAATCCTCTCACCAACTTTAGATGTCGTTGATCAAATTAATTAGTACACGTGTGACATAAACACTGCAGAAGGTCGAACATATTTAATATATAATAATAATAATTTTTGTATATATGAATTGATATTCCTGTTAACAAAAAATAATTAATTTAGTGTAATTGACTAATAATAATTGCCTAATAATTATTATGGTAATTAAGCTAAATATTGATCGTTGAATTTATTTTTATACTCCGTAATCATTAAAGTTAAATTATTTCTCATTTTTCCATATCTATTTTTGTAATAATATAATTACTTAAGTTAAATTAAATATCAAACAAACAAGTCATATATTATTCAATTAATTGAGTAATACTTTTGCACTAATCTTATAATCAAATAAATGTATATGTTCAATATTAAATTATTTTAATAATTTCTTTAATTTTATTATCTAAATAAATAAAAAAAAATTATCCGTGAATCGTACGGGTAATTAGACAATTATTTGCTCTAATTCAAGCAAAAGAAAACATTAAAAAAAAACATAATCAATCCAACCAATTTAATCAATTGCGCTATATAATATTATTCGATGTTATAATTTATATAATTGTATATCGATCTAAATATTTTTAAAATATTATAACAAAGTCATTTCGTGCAACGCACGAGCGAAAATACTAGTTATGATAAAAAAAATAATAAAAAATAAAAAACAAAAAACAAAAAAAAAACTAGAAGTTGACTGTCACCTACCAATCTATGATCAAAAAAGGAATTAACTCATCATCCGGTGTTACATAATCATATTTCGTGTTATTTTGTATCATAAGCGGTCCATCACTGGTTTTAACATCATCCTCGTACACAAGGCGCATTCCAATACCAGTGTATACCGAATTGGAATAACCAGAAACTTCAATTTGACACCATTCATTACGATTATAATAGCTATGAAATGACTTATAGGACATGCAAGTGAGTTCAGATTTCATGTTATGTTCAACCCCCTTATAGCCCATAGTTGATAAAATAAATAACCGACGACCATCACGAGTTGTGGGAATGATTTTGACATCAAGTCCATAGTTTTCAGTTATACTGCAAGATTTCCCACTTGTTGGAGAAGTTATCAAGTTAGAAACCACACAGAATGCAAATCCCATGAATTTGTTATTGTACCAATTTTGAGGCAGGCTAACTGATAGTGAATTTCCCCAGNATATATATATATATATATATATATATATATATATATGGAAAATTGTAAATTATGCCCTCTACAATTATCAATGTCACTGCTGAATTATTAGTGGTGTAAATGTTTTCCCTCAATTTTCTAAACAGTACATATATTGCCCCTCTCGTATCGTATGAAAGGAGCAATATATGTACCCTTTTGAAAATTGAAGGCCAATATTTACATTTGCGAGGGGTAATATATGTATCGTTTTGAAAATTGAGTGGCAACATTTATACCATTAATAATTTAGGGGTAACATTAATAATTGACAGAGAGGGATACAATTTCTCCCATATGGAGTTTAGAGTTTAAGATTATTTACCCATTTTCAGTATTGTCGAGATTCCAACCGGACAAATTGGATACATTCTCCAGCACTTTCCTCCATTTCTTCACCTTTTCTCCTTCTTTCTCAAACCTCTTCTCGTGTCCTTCAAAGGCTTCTCCAAACTTTCCCTTCTGTTTCCTCACCGTCGATGGATCCACGCCATAGAAAATGGGAACAACCATCTGACCTTTCACCTCCATACACTCCTTGATTTTCACCACTTCCTCCAGACACCATGTGGAATCAGCGTAGTGCTCGGACAAGACGACGACCGCCATCGACGATTCTTCGATTGCCCTCTCAACTGCCGGCGAGATGGACTTTCCCCTTTCCAGCTTCTCGTCATCTTTGAAAGTGTAAATCCCTCTTTGCTCCATCGCACTGTAGAGATGGTCGACGAAGTTCTTGCGGACGTCTTCTCCTCTGAAACTCAAGAAAACATCGTAGGAGGAAGCACATGAAGTCACAAAAGAAGGTTGTTCCATTGCAATGGTTAAGAAAGGGCCGAAAAACTCGATCTGCAGTATGCAGCTCAATGCACAATAAATGATCTGATGATTCATAATATAATATAGCTAAAATAATATTGTATCTGCACAAAAACACAAAAACTAAATAAATAAACACCGCCCTGAATTTTTTAGGGCATGATTAGAGTAGTTAAGAAACAAAGAATCCATCAAACTTGACTGTATAAAATAATAAAAAGCTACATTTTCTAAAGGGGCCGGTTTTGTTTGATATTGTCCCACCAATAAAAAAAAAAAAGAGAAAATAAAAAAGGAACTCCATGGATAGCTATGGACAAAAGAATAAATAATTTGCCATTAATGAATGATATATACATAATATATTACTATTTTCATCTACTATTATGTATCGTATTTAATTAAGAAACAAAGACTATACAAAGCTGTGCTTAATGATCAATTATGATCACAAATTTTACTATGGACTGCGGTACACAAAGCATGATAGTCTATGCATCAAAACGACGTCGTTTTGATTAATGAAAAGAAACAACAGAAACGGCACCGATTCTGCGCCGTTTCACAAAAAGTAACTCTGTGTATATAATATATTCAGTTTCATTTTATACACGATGCAGTTTCCTTTCAACACAACTACAGTTTCATTCGACATTATACACTTAAATATGTGAAACTGTTATACAATTTTATTTTATATATACTGCAGTTTCCATTCAACACAACTAGAGTTTCTTTACGATATAACTACAGTTTCATTCAACATTATACACTCAAATATGTGAAACTGTTAAACACTGCAGTTTCATTTACGGAGCTCTGTTAAAATGTGACGGCAGTTGTTTCTTTACTTAAAGAAACAGTGCCGTTTTTGGACTATGATCCACTGTATAACAACTAAATTATGATACACACATGGATGGTGGCATCCGATGTCCCAGTTAACACTCCCACATGGATGGTGGGAGTGAGTTTGAGCCTTAGTGGAGGCACATGGATGGTGGGAGTGGGTTCGAGCCTTAGTGGAGGCAACTGTTGACTCTTTGTGCTTCATTAGGCTGAGAAAGTAAAATAAAGTGTTTGCCTTTGAATGATACACAATATATTAACGGAGTACTATTTTCATCTACTTTTATGTAATGGTGTTAGCAAGCAGAACTTTCGATAAATTACTTGTATTTATGTTCAGTAAATTAAACATTCGTTTATGTTTGTTTATTAAAGTAAATTAAACATTCGTTTATGTTTGTTTATTAAAGTAAACAAACATAAATGAACAAATTTTAGAGCTCGTTTAATAAATGAACAGATTATGGACATTTGTATGCTCATTTGCTAAGAGCTCGTAAATGTGTTCGTTTAAAAATGTTCATGAACATGCTCGTTCAGTGGTTGTTTAAGATGTTAGACATGTATGCCCTATGAGTCAATATTTATTTTTGGGCGTTGTATTCTTTTTTTTCTTTATTTTTTTTTAGCGAAATAAAATTAATTTATTGAATAAAAACATCTGGGAAAGAAAAGCCCCGCGAGTCCAATAACAGACAATCAGAAACAGATAGTGGTAGGGAATTGAAACTTAAATAAAGGGAAGGGGAAGTGAGAGAACAAACCATTGATGCTAAGGCATCTGCTACGGCTTCACGATAAGAATGAGTAATTGAGGCAGACCAGTTTGAGAGCAGAAGACGAATGGTGAGAATAGATTGCTTAATCTTCCATGGGACAGTAGCTTTGATGTTGAGGATGAGGTTGACAAGAACCATAGAGTCCACTTCAATGAAAGTCGGCTTCCGGGCAGCCAGGTCACACCACGTCATGGCATGAACAAGAGCAAGAGCTTCTGCTTCTAAAGCACAAGAGGCCGTGAGAGGGAAAGATAAAGCAGCAACAAGATTACCGCTTGTGTTACGGAGTATCGCTCCGCCACCACTTGAATCAGGGGTGAAGGATGCGTCCGAGTTGAGTTTCAGACGGCCAGACGGTGGGCTATGCCATTTGATCCAGATTGTTTTTGTTGGTCTTGGGACGACTAGAGAAGCAATCAGTCCATCATTGATAAATTTGTGATCAGCGAGCTTTCCTGAGCGAAAGGGATGGGCAACAGACAGAGTGAAGATATCTCGCTTCACTTCCTTGACCAGGTAATTATGAGAAAAAGAACCGCCTTCGTGGATTAAGCTGTTGTAATGTTTCCATAAGTTGTCAGCAAATGGAATTGGCAGCAGCCACAAATTAGGCAACCATGCAACAATTGACAAAGATTAGGCAAGTCAAAAGGAGTTAGGCATGAAGTTAGGCACCTACCAAAATATTTATTATTTGGTCCCTAAACTTTGGACTAACTACAAAATGACCCCTATTCCTCAACTATAAATAGGGAGGTCATTTGTCATTCTTGTCATCCCAAATCATTCTATTCTTCCCTCATATACTAGAGATATTAGAGAGTTTGTTGAGTGTATTTCTCCTTCCTAGCAAGAGAGAATTATCCTTGTTTTCTCCTTGTTAGTTAGAGAGTGGTTGTAACTCCTATTTTCTCATAGTGAAATTCTTCTACCCTTGCCCGTGGTTTTTACCCTAATTTGTTTAGGGGTTTTCCACGTAAAATATGTGCCTCATTTATTTTTCTTTCTCAAATTATTGTTGCAATCTGATCTATCCCACTTCCGCGGGCGCAACATAAGTTCCATAGTATGAACCCAGGCAGAATTCTTCGGAGGTCGGCCAAAACATTACCCATGCTATCATTGTTTCGTGCAGAAGAGATCGTCAGCCACCAAACTTGGCAAGCTGATCGCACCGAGGTGGCAAGATTGAGATTGATATCCATAAGGTCTGCAAAGAAGTGCCAGATTCCCATAGCGCATGGACAATTCCATAGACAGTGTTCAAGAGAAGCACTGGCTTTCCAACAGAACGGGCAAACTGATGGAAGTTGGAATCCAAATTTTTGAACACAATCCGGGAAAGGGAGGAAGCGTTGGAGCAACTTCCAAAGGAAAACAGAGATTTTAATGGGGAAGGGTTTCGACCAGATATTAGAAAATGTAAAGGTGACGCACCTTGTTGGTCGAAAAGAGTGGTAAGCTGTGGCGAAGGTGAAAGCTCCAGAGGAAGAAGGCTTCCATATTAATTCACCTGCTATAACAATGGCGTTGTCATCAACCATGGAGGCAACGGTTTTCATTCTTCTCCAAGTTATTGAATCAGTGAGTCTCGATGGAAAGTCAGGATTTGGGTGTTTGATTCTCATGTAATCACTCCAGATTGTGCCACCTTGGCGGTATGAGAACCAGAGCTTGGCAGCGAATGTTGACTGCACGGCTGTTAATGATCTGAAACCTAGGCCTCCTTCCTTCTCTGGGAAACATAGTTTTGACCAGGAAGACCAGTGTTTTTTGTTGTGACCATTATAAGAACCCCAGTAAAAATTTGATAGCCGTTGTTCAATTGAGTGGATAACTCCTTTGGGAAGTTGAATGGTAGCCAAGGAAAAGAGCGGGATGGTTGAAAGGACATGTTTGATAAGAATGATTCTGCCACCAGGGGAGAGGAGTTTTCTTTGCCAGCCTAGTAACCTCTTATCAATCCCATCTAGAATATATTGATAGTAAATGCATCTATTCCTTCCCTTAAACAAATTAATACCCAGGTATTTGAAGGGAGTAAATGAGCGTTGCATCCCCAGCTCGCGAGAAATGGTTCCAATTCTTGCTGACGAAGCATGTTTTGATGTAATGTAAAAACTCTTGGAAAGGTTGATCTTCTGACCTGAAGCTTGCTCATATCCTTGGAGGACAGCCTTAAGGTTCTGCAAAGATTTTCTGCTACCATTCACAAAGATAAGAATGTCATCTGCAAAGGCTAGATGGGTTATAACCGGGCAAGCAAGAGAAGAATTCCTATATGGATAAATGGCGCCAATTCCAACTTTCCTGATTAAGGCTCTTGATAATCCTTCTGAAGCTAAGATGAATAGCAAAGGTGAAAGTGGGTCTCCTTGTTTAACCCCTCTGGAAGATGATAAGTGCTAAATTGATAGTGTTTTTATCCCATATTTAAACTAGTTTTTGTCACAAAAATAAATATTTTAAGATGTAATTATCCTAATTCTCTTCATTGTAATTAATATTTCCAAATTATTGTCTTTTGAAGAAAATTAGGTAAATAATGTTTTTATTAGAAGATATTTGTTTCATTCTAATATTTATTTTTGTAGTGCAAAATAATGGAGATGAAAAGATAATGGTGATATGCAAAGTGAAGATAATTATGGAAGAGATCACCAAAGAGAAACAAATAAATCAGGGATGAAGAGGAGTAGTTGAATGGTGATGCAAAAGGAGGAAGCAAACAACAAGAAGAAATGGAGCAAAACAGTGGAGGAAAATGCCAAGAACAAAAACATTCTCGCACAAAATGGCGACATCTTAGTATTTTGATCATATCTCAGTCTGTGATTATCCGATTAAAGTGATTCTTACGCCATTAGAAAGAAGACTTCAAGGTCTACAACTTTGACAGAGATACAAATTTTGTAATTCTGATCGGAAAAGGGTCAAAAACAGCCTAGAAGTCGAAGCTGCGTCCCAAATGGCGTCCTGCAGTGCGAAAATTGTCCATTCATGCTCCTTAGCCGCCCTTGATAGTGATGGGTTACTATTTTCACTATTTTGGAGCCTATATAAGGCCATTCAAACCTCCCAAATCAGTACGAAGTTAGCAAGATGTAGAACTAGTGCATAATTCATTTTCTTTCTTGCTTTTATTTTCTTTCTTTTTGTATTTTCTTCTTCTTCATTTAATTTATGCAATGTTTATACTTTCATGTTATTTATTTTTGTCTTCTTTTATTTATGCATGCCCTTTATGTTTAATTAGTTTAAGATAGGAATTTATTATTTATCTTGATGCTACCTTGCTAATAATTTCATAAGGGGTAGAATTATAATTATGGATCATAAGCTTGTTCGAGAGGCTTTGTTTATAACTTGTTAGTAATTACTAGCTATTTTTATTGGCAAGTAATTGGAGAGGCTTTGCTACAACGAAAGTTGGGTAAAACTCAAGTCATCTCTTGTACAACCCAAATATCTCACTACGAAAGTATGAGACGAATTGGGGGGCCTAATATACCGAGGAGCTTCGAGGGCTCGAGGTTGAGTCACACATATTGTGATAAATCTCTTGCTCTAATTCAAGGGACGAAATGGTCTTGAATTTATTAGTGTATGGTCCTCTTGATACATGATTATTGTTCTCCCTAATCCCCAAGAATATATAGCATCATAATGATAATAATTCCTAGCTTAAATCCTATCTTTATTTCTTATGTTATTTTGTTAATTAATTTATGTTAATGATTGTGCTTGGATTCTCGTAAGTGGGTTAAAAAACTCTAATGTCAAGAAATTATATAATTATGCAATTACGTGCCATAAACACCAATCCTCAGCGGAACGACAAAACTTAACCCGAACTATACATCAATTTTGACAGCGATCAGAAGAAGCCGCTACTCACGCCATTGACAAGAATTGAGAATTTTGTTGCAGCCAGATTGTTCATAATCAAATTGACAAAGGTCACCGAGAAACCAAACTTCAGAAGTAATGCCCGCAGGAAAGGCCACGCTACACGGTCGAATGCTTTCATCATGTCTAATTTGATGGCCACATTGCAGCCTCGACACCTCTTGTCTATTGATTGAATAAGTTCCATGGCAAGAAGTATGTTGTCTTGGATTGATCTTCCTTTTACAAAGCCGGCTTGTTCTTGAGAGATTAATTTAGGAAGGATGTTTCTCAACCTGGTTGTAATGATGCGAGTAAAAATTTTGCTAACAAAGGTGCACAGAGAGATTGGTCGATAGTCCCCGAAGATTTCTGGATTTGGTTTCTTCGGTATAAGCACAATCTGTGCACTAGCAATAGCTTGGGGGATTGGTACTCCTGCAAAAAATTCAAGCACTGCTACATGAATGTCTGATTTAATGAGGTCCCAACAGTGACGAAAGAAGGAGCCAGGGAAACCGTCCGGTCCAGCCGAGCTGTCTGGGTCTAAATTCCAAATAGCATTTTTCACCTCCTCGAGAGAGACAACTGAGCTGAGAATTAAGTTATCATCCGTTGAAAGGAGGGGTGGGATAAATTCAAGAAGATTATTAATTTCTGAGCAATCTTCTTCTCGATATAAATTCGAGAAATATTCTACGGCTTCATTCTGTATTTCTTGTTGATCCGTGATGATGTTTCCAGCAGAATTCCTCACTCCATTAATTCGTTGTCTACGAATACGGTCTTTCACCGTTGCATGGAAAAAGGTCGTGTTTGCATCTCCTTCTTGAAGCCATTTCACTTGAGCTTTCTGTCTCCAGAAAATTTCTTCTTGTTTTAAGGCTAAAAGGAGAAGAGCTTTTTCTCGGCTTAGAGTTTCGCGGTTGGTTATGTTTGGCTCCTCATCATACTGGTTTTGAGCATCGGTGACAGATTTCTCTGCTAATTTGATCCGGTCGAAAATGTTTCCAAAAATAGACCAGTTCCAATCTCTTAGTTTGATTTTGAGTCTTTTGAGTTTGAAAGCAAGGGCCCTCATGTCGGTGCCTTCTATCGGTTCCTGCCAATTAGTTCGAACCATATCATGAAAACCTTGGTGAGTAGTCCACATTTTCTGAAATCTGAATTGTTTGGGAACCGACATGTTGCTATTGGTGCTAGAAAAGAGAATAGGTGAGTGGTCTGATGTTGTTCTATTAAGGAGAGTTCCTGTGACCCTAGAGAAAAAATCTCAAAATTCAGAATTCAAGAGGAAGCGGTCGAGCCTTTTCCAAACATGACCCGAGGAGCGAACTCCGGTCCAGGTATACAGACCTCCTAGTGTTGGAAGATCAAGCAAAGAGTGGGAAGAGATAAATTTCAGGAGAATAGATTGAAAGGATTGATGCCACTTGGCATCATCCTATCTTACTTGCAGTTACATCTGTTAGCATCTTATAGTTACATCTGTTAGCACCTTTCAGTTACAGCTGTTAGCATTTGTTAGATTTCCGTTTTCCCTCTCCTCTTTGTATATAAACAACTATCTGTACTAGCATTCAGTTTTAATGAGAAAATACCTGGTTTTCTTCCTACTGCTACTTCTCTTTTGAGCTTCGTAATATGGTATCAGAGCACAGAAAATAGGAGCTCCTTCATCTTGCTTCAATGGCGGCATGGCCCCCAATTAGTACTCGATCGACGCCGGTCGACAATGCTACAGGAAATCCGACAGCAAATGCAGGCATAGGAAACACGGCGCCGGCTTCCTCCGTTCCGGCGACAGCAACCAGATCAAACAATAGTGAGGTAACCTTTGATCCTCAAACTCAATCGAACCCCTATTTCCTACATGCCAATGAAAGTCCAGCTTTAGAACTGGTATCCTTCCCCCTAGATGGTTCAAACTACCACCCATGGGCTAGGGCTATGTCCATGGCCCTATCTTGCAAGAACAAAATAACCTTTGTTAATGGCACCATTACAAAGCCTTCCACTGATAACCTAGAAAGATATCTTGCTTGGGAAAGGTGCAACAATCATGTATGTTCCTGGATTGTTCGTACTCTGACTCCGACAATCGGCCAGAGTGTGTTATGGATTGACACAGCGTATGGGATATGGAATGATCTCAAAAGGAGATTCAGCAAACAGGATTTGTTTCGGATAGCAGAGATCAAATGTGCGATTTATCAAACCAAGCAAGGAGAGAATTCCTTGAATGAGTATTTCACTAAACAGAAACTTTTGTGGGATGAACTGAGCATCCTTAGGCCTTTGGTGAGTTGTGCTTGCAACACTAGATGCGAATGTGGAAAGAAAATTGATAGCTTAAATGAGCAGTCAGAGATGGACAAATTGTCTATCTTCCTGATTGGCTTGCATGAAAGGTACACAGGAGCTAGGAACCAAATTATGCTGATGAGGCCCTTGCCAGATGTTAATGAAGCCTACTCTATGATTGCGCAACAAGAGAGGCAATTTTGTATGGCTAACAATGGTTTTGGAAGTCAATTATACCAAGCAGGGGAGAGTAATGCTGCTGGAAGTGCTTTTTTGGCCAGAACAGATGGGAATTTTCAGCAAGGGTTCAAGAAAAACTTGTCAACTAACAAGAAACCTGTATGTACATTCTGTGGTTATACAGGCCATACTCAAGACAAGTGTTACAAGAGGCATGGCTACCCACCAGGCTGGAAACCAAGACCAAGAAACCAAGCCACAGCAAATCAACTCCAAGTTCCATCTGTAATACAGCAGTCAAATACTGATGGAGGAATGTCTTTCACCCAAGATGATGTCAAGAAGTTCTTGGAGTTCATGCAGAATAAAAGACCAGCTAGTGAGAGCTTGAGTACACCTTTGGAGCAGCCTTCACAAGCTCTTGTCAACACTATATCAACTGATTTTCAGAATGAAGGTATGGTGCCCTCACTTAACTCTGTCAAATATGGTAGAAGTGACTGGATTATAGATAGTGGTGCAACACACCATATTGTGTGTGATCTGGGATTGTTGAATAGTCAGAAGAGGGTTTATAATCTGCATGTTAATTTGCCAAATGGTCAGCAAGCTGCTATTACATTCACAGGATCAGTCCACTTGTCTGATAAGTTTATCTTACATGATGTGCTTTATGTTCCTGGTTTCCATTATAATCTGATCTCAGTAGGCTCCTTCATTAAGAACTCACATCATACTATAAAGATGTACTATGACCAATGCACTATACAGGATGCTACCCATGGCAAAGTGATTGGAAGGGCTGAGCTGCAAAATGGATTATATCACCTTGTATTCCCTGTTTACAATTCTATATGCAATTCTGTTTCAGCTAGCAATAAGTGTACTCTATGGCATGCTAGATTAGGGCATGCCTCATTTGCTAAACTACATGTTTTGAAAGGTTTAGAGCCTATGATTCAGATTAATAAAGATTTGGTTTGTGACAGTTGTCATTTTGCTAAACAAAGAAGACTCCCTTTTCAGTCTAGTGATTCTGTGTCAGCTAACCCTTTTGATTTGTTGCACATGGATATATGGGGTCCCTACAAAGTGGCCACAACTCATGGTTATCATTACTTCCTCACCATTCTGGATGACCACAGTAGGGCTGTGTGGGTATACTTGATGAAGCTGAAATCTGAGGTTAGGAGTCTAATTACTGGGTTTTGCAGCTTGGTTGAGAATCAATTTGGAACAAGTGTGAAGTGTATAAGAACAGACAATGGTATGGAGTTCAATATGGTGGATTTTTTCAGACAAAAGGGAATTGTACATCAGACATCATGCACTTACACACCTCAGCAAAACAGTAGGGTGGAGAGGAAACATGGTCATTTGCTATCAACTGCAAGAGCTCTTAAGTTCCAAGCAAATCTGCCAGACCAGTTTTGGGGTGAGTGTGTCTTGCATGCTGCTTACATAATTAATAGACTTCCATCTGCTGCCATCACCAACCAGATTCCCTACCAAGTTCTGATCAAGAAAACTCCTCAATACCAACACTTAAGAGTCTTTGGATGCCTTGCCTATGCCACCACAATTGGGCCAAAATACAAGCTAGATGCTAGAGCTAAGAAGTGCATCTTCCTTGGTTGTGCCAGCAACACAAAAGGTTATAAAGTATATGATCTTGCCTCCAAAGAACTGTTTGTGTCCAGAGATGTAGTTTTTTATGAGCATGTATTCCCTTTCCAACAAACCAACAATCCAGGGGTTGAACCCTCTCAGTTCATACTACCTACAATGGGCAATCTCCCTATTGAAGTCCCTGAGATTCCTCAAACTTACAGCCAAGTTAGTAGCAGCAATGAGCAGACTTGTCTACACCATGGTGAGGCTCCTGAGGCACCTATTCAGCACCTAGCCACCAATAGCAATGAGCAGCAACAACAGCCCTTGTCCCCTCATAGTGAAACTGTTGAGCAGCCACCTGAGGTGACACATATTTCCCCAGTTACCAGAAGGTCCACAAAGCATAAGCAAACTCCTACTTATCTGCAAGATTATGTGTGTCAGAGTGCAGCAGTAAAGACCTCTCCACATCCCATTTGCAAAGTGATGGATTACAGAAGGTTAGCACCATCCTTCCAAACTTTTGTTATGAATATTACCTGCCAATCTGAGCCAAAAACCTTCCAAGAAGCAGTCAAACATGAGTGTTGGAGGAAGGCTATGCAGGATGAAATCAATGCCCTGGAAAAGAATGACACTTGGCAGCTAGTTGATCTACCCCCCTCTAAGAAACCCATTGGTTGCAAGTAGGTGTACAAGATTAAACATAAAGCTGATGGCACAATAGAAAGGTACAAAGCAAGGCTTGTGGCAAAGGGTTATAACCAAACCCTTGGCATTGATTACTTGGATACATTCAGTCCAGTAGCAAAAATGACCACTATCAGGACCCTCCTAGCAGTAGCAGCAGCAAAAGATTGGCATCTACATCAAATGGATGTCAATAATGCCTTTCTACATGGAGACCTAGAAGAAGAAGTATACATGCAACTACCCCTTGGGCTGATTTCAGGAAATAGGACTGGTCAAGTGTGTAAGTTGAATAAGTCCTTATATGGATTGAAGCAAGCTAGTAGGCAGTGGAACACCAAGTTGAGCATTGCATTACAGAGTATGGGGTTTAAGCAGTCAGTGCCTGACAATTCTTTGTTTACCAAAGGTACAGGAGATTCTTTTGTGGCCTTATTGGTTTATGTAGATGACATTGTGGTTGCTAGTGTTGATTTGGAGGCCATTCAACAAGTCAAAAGTCAGCTGAACACAAACTTCCAAATAAAGGACTTAGGTCCCTTGAAATATTTCCTTGGTCTAGAAGTAGCAAGACAAAGAAAAGGTTTTGCTGTGAGCCAAAGAAAGTATGCATTAGAATTGCTTGCTGATACAGGGTTCACAGACTCAAAACCAGTTCACAGCCCCACAGTTCCCTCACATAAACTAAGCAAAACTGAGGGTGAACTCCTTGAGGACAACAGTCAGTACAGAAGGATAATTGGAAAACTACTCTACTTAACAATCACTAGACCTGATATAAGTTTTGCTACACAACAATTGTCTCAGTTCCTTGATAAGCCTACAACTCTACATCTACAAGCTGCACATAGGGTGCTAAGATACATTAAAGCTGCTCCTGGCCAAGGATTATTTTTTCCAGCCTCCTCTGATCTGCAGTTGAAGGCCTTTTCTGATTCAGACTGGGGAGCTTGTGTTGACACAAGAAGGTCTGTTACTGGATTTTGCATATTTTTAGGGAATGCCCTTATTTCTTGGAAGTCAAAGAAGCAGCCCACAGTCTCCAAGTCCTCATCAGAAGCAGAATATAGAGCCTTAGCCGCCACAACTTGTGAAGTTCAGTGGCTATCCTTTTTATTGGCAGATCTTGAAGTGCACAAATCTGAAACATCAGCCATATACTGTGATAGCAAGTCTGCTATTGCTATTGCAGAGAATCCAGTGTTCCATGAACGTACGAAACACATAGAGCTTGATTGTCACCTGGTCAAAGAAAAGCTAAACAAAGGCATCATCAAGTTGTTTCATGTTAGTTCTGAAAATCAGTTGGCAGATACATTCAATAAGACCCATTGCCCTAACTCCTTTTATAAATACATCTCCAAGCTTGGCTTGTTAGACTTGTACAATCCAGCTTGCGGGGGGCTTTCAGGAGAATAGATTGAAAGGATTGATGCCACTTGGCATCATCCTATCTTACTTGCAGTTACATTTGTTAGCATCTTATAGTTACATCTGTTAGCACCTTTCAGTTACAGCTGTTAGCATTTGTTAGATTTCAGTTTTCCCTCTCCTCTTTGTATATAAACAACTATCTGTACTAGCATTCAGTTTTAATGAGAAAATACCTGGTTTTCTTCCTACTGCTACTTCTCTTTTGAGCTTCGTAATAATAAAGGAGGAGAAATCAGACATTGAGCCCAAATCTGGAACAGCATTACCTCTATACTCAGCGATTTCAGCAATTACGTTAAAATCTCCTCCGATAAAGGCCGGAGTTGGCGATGCAAGGATGCTACTTAAGTGGTGCCAAAGAGAGAGTCTTTCGCCTCTGCTATGTTTAGCGTACACTGCTACAAAATCAAATGTGAAGTTCCAAGAGAGAAAATTGAGTTTACAATGGATAAATTGATCAGAGTCCGTGATAACTTCAAGCTTAAAGTTATCCATCCAAAAAAGCCAAAGTTTGCATCTGGTAGAACAGAAGAAGGAATGGAAGCCAAGATATTTAGAATAATCTTCGGCTTGATCATTAGAGATAAGAGGTTCAGAAACGGCAAGAAGAGGGAGATGTTCACGTTTAACAATTCTACGGAGTCTACTACGTGAAGAAGAAAGACCCCTGACATTCCAAAATAAGAGTTTCATTTCCAACGATGGGAGAAAGCAACTTTGGAAATGGTCCCAGCGGCCAAACGTGTGGTAACAGAAGGAATGTGAGAAGAGTAGTCCTTCCTTGGGCGTCTTTTTTTTCCGGTAACTGGGATAAAACCATCTTGCTCCTTCGAAAGTTTCTTAGCAAAAAGATTGCTGTCACGAATCCAGGAGTCGATCAAAGCAGTGGAGAGCGGTCTCACTAAATGGATGTCTCCTCCCTTTGACTTGTGGCCGGACACAATTTCCATGCATTCATGCCGAGCATTTGGAATGCATTGATCATCAATGATAACCGGGCCAATAGCAGAGTTATTCAGATTAAGTGTGCCAAGAGATTCTGTTAAAGCTATTTGTGTTTCTGCTGGAGATACTTCGGGTACTTGTGGGGAAGGTTGGGGAGGAACAGAGTCGTTATTCAAAGGAGCTTCCGCGTTGTTTTGTTTGGTTACAGCTTTCCAACGTTTTCGAGGGGGCACAACTGGGGGTATCTGGCGTGAAGAGTTTGGTGCGTTAAGATTGTCTGGTTTTTGGGGTTTTGGATGAGGAATCTTCTCGGGATTAAGGTGGTGGCAAGCTGCTTGCAGGTGGCCGAATTTTTGACAAACAGTACAGTATTCTGGAATGAATTCATAGGTTATAGTTTGGGGGAAACTTCCTACTGAACCATTATGAATCCAGAAAAAATCTGGTAACTGTTTGGAGACATCTAGTTCCACACAAATCCTTGCAACCGAGGGACGGTTGTGGGAGAGGGTGGACGCATCAATTTTGAGAGGCTTACCAATCAGATTTGCTATAGAGAACAGAGCTCTTTTGTCATGGAGGTGAGCTGGGAGACCTTCTAAAGCGATCCAGACAGGGGCAAACGGTGATTCCACATCCGGACGAAAGTTTGTCGACCATTTGAAGATATTCATAAGAAATCCATTGATCATCCAAGATTTGCGGAGCCAGCATCTTTGGAAATCTTCTTCACGGTCAAAATTTAGGAGCAGATGTTTCTGATCAAGAAGACCGACAGTGAAGGCTCCCCCAAAACCAATTGCTTCAAAGGATTTACGAAAGGATGCAAGTGAAGGCCGACCGCGAGGGAATTTTCCGACCAGAGCGAATTTTAGGCGTTGAGCATAAAGGTCGATTTCAGTGTCTGAGAAGGAGATTGCCAGGTGACCTTTGAATCTTTCAAGAGGTTTGAGAGGGACAGCTGTTGAGGGAGAAGAGAGGATGTTTGCGAAAGATTTTGGAGGGGAGGGGAGGTTGCCCCCCGGCGGCGCTGCCATAGCAGACTGCAGCTGGAGAGAGCCCTAGATTTGCGCTACAGTAAGAGAGAGAGGGGCTGTTGTAGTGACATTAAAGTGTGTGCACAATCAGCTCTATATTGTCAATCAAACTGATCATATTTTTCTGACATATATGCATCATAATAATACTTGGGCGTTGTATTCTAATTAATATTAGATATTATTTCATACAATCTTATTAATTCTTAATTCTTAAGAGTTAAGAATATATTTTTTTTTTTTAAAAAAGAGTTAAGAATATGAGTGACAAATTGAAGAATTTATTAATAAAGTATTGTAAAAATGTTCATAGTCATAGAAATTTTAATTGTGCATTAGAATTTCCACAAGACTAGCTAGCACATAGTCTTCTTATGGCGAGTCTCATGCCATTCCGT
The DNA here is from genome assembly GCF_003576645.1 of Ipomoea triloba. Taxonomy (NCBI): domain Eukaryota; kingdom Viridiplantae; phylum Streptophyta; class Magnoliopsida; order Solanales; family Convolvulaceae; genus Ipomoea; species Ipomoea triloba. Next base: position 26,903,763 of record NC_044919.1, on the reverse strand, counting down.
ATAAGATAGGGAAAGTGGACATGTGGATGATTGTTAGAGAACAAGTCATTGAACAATGACTGACTACAACATACCGCATGATGTTTTTACCTACGTGTCATCGGTATGTTGTATGTTACAAGTATGCGATAGTCTTTTGTCTTGAGATGACATGGTTGTCTGGTAAATATGGTGGACTAGTGTTTGCAAGTATGCGTCTTTCATTCTCTTACGAGATTATAAGTGTACTTGGTGACCTAGTTCAGTATTGAGTGTATAATGTCGAATGAAACTGTAGTTGTGTTGAAAGAAACTACTGTGTATATAAAATGAAACTGAATATGTTATACACACAGAGTTAACGACATGGAATGGAGCCATTTCTATTCACTAATCAAAACCACGTCATTTTGATGCATGGACTACCATGCATTGTGGACCGCGATCCATAGTAAAATTTGCGATATAAATAAGTCTTGCCCATTTCTTAGAGTGAATTGAGACAAAAAAAATTTAGAAATTAAAGAAAGGAAAAACAATTTTTTACGTAAAATCTTTGGGAGATCTCGCTTGCCCGGCCGGTGGATGGACTAGAAGGCTGGATAATTGGACGGCTCAAGTCTTATTTTGACTTCTCTAGTCATATTATTAGAATTACAAATTACAAATCTTATAATTTCAACTCCTCTGGTCATATTATTACAATAACAAGTTACAAATATTATTTCGGTTCCTCTAGTCATATTATTACAATTACAAGTTACCATTTTTATTTCAACCCTTCTTGCCATATTATTACAATTACAAATTACAAATCTTATTTTGACTCCTCTAGTTATATTATTAGAATCACAAATTACAAATCCTATTTTGACTCCTCTGGTCATATTATTACACTTACAAGTTACAAATTTTATTTAGATTCCTCTAGTCATATTATTACAATTACATGTTACCAATCTTATTCGACTCCTCTTGTCATATTATTACAATTACAAGTTACTAATATTATTTCTACTCCTCTTGTCATATTATTTAATTTCAATTAATAGTTACAAATTTTATTTCAACTCATATATATATATATATATATATATATATATATATATATATGTCATTATTCACATGAGGACACATAGTAATAGAAGATTATGAGAACAAATCACATCCATCCAACACAATACCACAAACAGTTGAGATTATGCATCCATAATCTGGTGGATCATGCCTAAAAATAATTATGGAGGGCAAAGCAAATATTTGATACCAATTTTAATTATGGGATGATTTTAATTAACAAATATAGAATTGGAGTTCAACTATAATTATGGTATAGTCTTCATTCTTTCTCAGAAACGTTAAATGCTTATTTTAGATGGGAAAATCCGAAAATTACGGAATTCGTATTTATGATTTACCATTCGAAAATGAAATCACAGTTTTTACAAAAATATAAAATGGTGATCTGTTATTACAATTTTTTGATAAAGTGTGTGCCAATCTGTGATAAAGCGTGTGTCAACGTTTATATATATATATATATATATATACACACACACACACACTGTATGCCATCCATGCTTTAGGCGGGGGTTAAAAAACCTATGCACAAAACTGTGCACAATTTGAACAGAATATTAATAATTTTTTTAATTACTATAGCTATAACTAAAATACAATGACCCCGGACAAATAAAATAGGACTTTGGGACACAAGAGAATCTCAACACACATCCCCAAAGAATAAGCAGGCAAACACGAAAATAAGGGGCACAAATTTTTTTTCTTCAAAATTTGAATTACATTTATATATGAATTAATAAGAGCATTTCAATGCTATTTAAACTTTAACATGATTTACGAACGGAGTTTAAATATTAAACATAAACCAGAAACTTGGCACAAAGAGGTGAGTAAAAAGGCACACACCATACCCAAGACGGCACACAAGGCAGATCGCATGGGTAGAATAGATTATGTTCACGGGGGTGTGTGTCATACTCGTTTATAACATGTGCCACATGAGACAAAATCGTGTGCACGAAATTAAAGTGAACTATGCATTGATTTTGAGAGAGCAAAAAAATGACACACAACCGCCAATGAAGGCATTCAACTATACGTAAAACCAGACACATAAAATATGCTAACACAAAAAATTATCAAAAAAATAAGCTAACATTAGTGTACTAAGGCTTCTTAGGCTTAGGAGTACTTGTAAGTAACCAAAAGCCCTAAGAGACATTTCATCGAGCACCTAAGCTTCACACCATCCTACTATTCTACACATGGAATTCTATAGGATCTATGATTGCAAAAGCTAATCCTTAACTCTAATCAACAATCATGATTAGATTAAGGCCTCAAACTCCTAAGAGATTGGCCAAATCAATTAGAATCAAACCAAATCAACAATCAAAGACAAGAATAGATATCCAACATAAAATGAAGCAAATTCCACATTTAGAAATGATAATCCACACTAGGCAAGCATAACTTCACACAATTCAATCCCTAGAAGAAATTAGCTATGCATATTCATGAATTCAAAATCACAAATCTAAATCAAACTAGAGAAATGTAAATTGCAATAGGAATTGAAATGAAAACTAGATTAAAAGGTAGAATTCACCTAGCCAATATGAATTACAATCTTCAAGTCCACTTTGATCTTCAATCCTTCAAGAATTGGAACTTCTAGGTATTTTTCTCTCTAAAATTCTCTCTACTAAAAATTGTAAAAAATCTAAAAATGATCCAACCTCCTAGAAATTTCTAGCTAGCTCCCTTAAATAGCCTTCTCAAAATTGCCCTTTTTATTTTTCCTTCCGCACTCCCTGTCCGCGCATAATCCACGCGTGGAGTGACGGCGTGGACAAACACTGGATTTGATCCGCGCCGACTCCACGCGTGGATGTGTCCTCCGGCCAATTTCGAGACTTCTTCTTTGCTTCGAATGCTCGCTATGTCTTTATGCTTTGTCGAGTGGCTCCCTGGATCTGTAAAAGCATTCTAAAACACCAAAGAGACACAGCTTTGCACGAGATCTACGCATTAGAGCATAAAATGCCATAGGCTAGTCACAAAAGGACACTAATTACTATCAATTCACCCCGATATAGACCCTAATTCCTAGTAATCTTGAGTGCTTATCACTATCCCCAGGTACACAATACAATCCTCTTCTTCAAATTCCAGGGCTAGATGGGCCGCTATTGGTTGTTGTACACCTTGTTGGAACATGGGGGGGGGGAAATCCTTGTGGAAAATTTTGAGTGAATTGATGGAAGAAGTTGTGATTCATTTGGTGGAGGAGATTTTGTATCCCAACCCCTTGTCCTTGTTGTTGAGGTGGAGGTTGTTGTTGTCCATAATCTTGTGGAATGCCTCCTTGATTCATGTTTTGGAAGAATGGAAATTAAGCTTGTGACATCCTCATTCCTCCTCCAAAGTAGGGTTCACATTTGGATTCACCATGAAGGGTTGTGCCGGGATTTGAATAGGGGCAATCGGCACTTGAGACACATTGACATGCCCTCCTTGGTGTTCCTCATTGAAATCTCCTTACCTTGGGCTTTGGTGGGCAATCGGCACTTGAGACACACTTGCCCCGGGTTGCTTGTATCTCTAGTCTCCATTTCTATTTCAAAGTTCTCAAAATCTCTTAGCCACTCGTGCAAAACTCTTCTTTCCCTCCTTAAGTCCGTCAAAAACTCTTGATTAAGGGGATGAAGGTCTACACTCCCCTTATATCTCATTTGCATACATCGGGGGGGCTCCTATAACAAGCACAACCAAAACACACTAGGAAACACTTGGTTATGGGTTAGTGTAAAATAAACAAAAAGAAAAAAAAATAAAAAACTTGATCTCCTAAGGATTTACAAACCTTAATGCTAGAAATAAAGGAAAAAACTCAATACAACTAAATAAGCAATCCCCGGCAACGACGCCAAAAAGTTGGTGTTGGTACGGTGTGATGGTGAAAAGGTGGGTGTTCTGTCGTTCCGCAGGGGATTGCGACTATAGCGCGTACTTGAGCAATTACCTAAATTATAGTCACTAAGGTTTTGAAACTCATAAGGATCCAAGCAAATCATTGGTTGAGGGTATTTAATAAGCTAAGATATTTTTGGATTTTTGGATGCTAAGGGAATACAAATTTAATTCTAGAAACTTCAATAGGAAAAGATGGGTTTTAATTAGGGGTATTGCTCTATTGATGCTTAACAACTTAAAATTGGGGGAGAAAAATTTATCTAGGGTCTTAAGGCAATGCACTAATGAATCCTAGTCTAAGCCATACTTATAGCAATAAACAAGGATTGCCCCACTTTCATAGTGTATCAATCCAAGTTCTTGAAGCACACAAGCATATTTAAGCCTCAATCTACCCCTATTTTCATAGAAGGAAAATGGGTTTGAATTTGGCAAGGCTTGAGTCTTCCATCCAATTTTCATTGAGATGGAGGCCTCTCCAAAAGCAAGCAACAATCGCTACCTATCAATCATTACATGAGAATATAAAGACCCAATTCAAACTCAAGAACCCTAGGTGGGTTTGTTCATACACTGGCTTTTATGCAATAACTACATTTCTAGCATCAATAGGAGCAATAATAACACCCTAATATAAACCCAATAGCTAACAACTCACTCATTGGAAGCATAAACATGGCAAATATAAACAAGGAAATCATGAACATAGCAATAAATGTAAATAAGAAGAGAGAAGAAAAGTAAAGACTTCTCTATTAAATGTAGATGAAGATGGTGGTTAAAGCCACTGAAATCCGCAATACAAGGCCTCCAATGTGCAAAAGTAGAGTTAATCTAAGCTATTCAAAGCTATTTAGGTCTATAGAAATGAAGGAGAACAAGACTAAGCTAGCTAGGGTTCGGACTTACTACTTAGACAAAAATGCAGCAAAAACGCTTAAATACAGAGTAGTATAGATCTCCACGGCCACTTACATGGGCCGTGTGGGTGGCCGTGGAGGTGTTGCGGCTTAAAAATTCCAGCAGAGGCACACGGCTGCCACCACGGGTCGTGGGGGTGGCCTGGAAGTGCTTCCTGCTTTGTTCCTTGGTCCGTTTCACGCTCCGCTACTTCTCTCCTTCCTTGAGTGGGATCCTTTGCTACCAAAATCGATCCAATATGCTCCAAAATACTCCCTTTGCTACTCGTTGTGGACAATTGCACCTATGAACACAAAACACGCAAACGAGTAATAAATCTCACTCAAGTACAAACACTTTGTTCACAAAAATAGATAAAATAAGGGGTAAAAAGATTTTTAGAGTTAGAGATATCACCAAGCCATAATCGCCTCCAAAACAAGCAACCAATAGAACCAATCTTTCTTCCAAAATATCTTTTCTGTTTTTCTCTTTTCCTCTTTTTCTCTTTTTTCTCTTTTTTTTTCTTTGACACAAAAGCAAATAAACGACGTCGAATTTTCACAAAAACCAACGTCATATAATAATTTTAAAAAATAAAAATCAAATACAACGTCGGTTATTTAAGAAAATCGACGCCTTATGTATTTTTATTTTTTTTTAAATATAATATGACGTCGGTTTTCCTTAATAACCGACGTCGTATCTTATTTTTTTTAAAGAATTAAACGGCGTCGGTTTGGCTTAATAACCGACGTTGTATTATATTTTTAAAAAAATATAAAAAAAATACATACGGGGTGTCAGTTTTTACAACCGACGTCGTATCATTTATATACAACGTCTGCTAGATTGACGTAGAATTTCAACCGGCGTTAAAAGTGCTAAAAACTAACGTTAAAGGTGTTTTATGTAATAGTGCACTCTCCCTATCTCATATGGAATGACATAAGACTCATCATAATAAGAATGACAATGTGCTAGTCTTGTTGGAATTTTAATGGTCAATTTGTATTCTTAAGACTAGCTATGAACATTTTTACAATACTTTATTAATAAATTCTTCAATTCGTCACTCATATTCTTAATTCTTAAGAATGAAGAGTTAAGAATATTGTATGAAATAGATACTATCTAATATTAATTAAGTCAAAAACTAAATAAAAATATTTATTTAATTAGAAAACAATGCCCAAAAATAGTGGCTCCTTAGGGCATACATGTCTAACATCTTAAAGAAACACTAAACGAGCATGTTCGCGAACATTATTAAATGAACACTTAACGAGCATGCATGTTCATGAACATTTTTAAAACGAACACTAACGAACACGTTTATGAGCTCTTAGCAAATGAGGATACAAATGTTCACTCTGTTCATTTATTAAACGAGCTCTAAAAGTTGTTCATTTATATATGTTCGTTTACCATAACAAACTAACGTTACCAAATACGAATACAAGTAATTTATTGAAAGCTCTATTCGCTAACAACTTTATGTAAAAGTAGATGAAAATAGTACTCCATAATATATTGTGTATCATTCAATGGCAAATACTTTATTTGAAAATAGTAATATGTTTGTCTATCATCATTCATTAAGCGCAAGTTTTTATAGTCTTTGTTTCTTAATTAAATACGATACATAATAGTAGATGAAAATAGTAATATATTACTCCGTATGTATCATTCATTAATTGCAAATACTTTATTTATTCTTTCGTCCATGGCTACCATCGGAGTTCCTTTTGTTTTTTTCATTGGTGGGACTAGATCACAATATAATAGTCATAAACTCATTGTCATCCATGAAATAATTGAGTAAAACAAAACCGGCCTCTTTAGAAAATGTAGCTTTTTATTATTTTTTACAGTCAAGTTTGATGGATTCTTTGTTTCTTAACTACTCTATAATCATGCCCTAAAAAATTCAGGGCGGTGTTTATTTATTTAATTTTTGTGCAGATACGAACAATATTGTTTTAGCTATATTATATTATGAATCATCATATCATTTATTGTGCAGAGACATCAGAGTGAATTGAGCTGCGTACTGCAGATCGAGTTTTCCGGCCCTGTCTTAACCATTGCAATGGAACAACCTTCTTTTGTGTCTTCTTCATGTGGTTCCTCCTATGATGTTTTCTTGAGTTTCAGAGGAGAAGACGTTCGCAAGAATTTTGTTGATCATCTCTATGGTGCCATACAGCAAAGAGGGATTTACATTTTCAAAGACGACGAGAAGCTGGAAAGGGGAAAGTCCATCTCGCCCGCACTTGAGAAGGCAATTGAAGAATCGTCCATGGCGGTCGTCGTCTTCTCCGAGCACTATGCTGATTCGACATGGTGTTTGGAGGAGCTGGTGAAAATCATGGAGTGTATGGAGGTGAAAGGTCAGATGGTTGTTCCCATTTTCTATGGCGTGGATCCATCGACGGTGAGGAAACAGAAGGGAAAGTTTGGAGAAGCCTTTGAAGGACACGAGAAGACGTTTGAGAAGGAAGGAGAAAAGGTGAAAAAATGGAGGAGAGTGTTTCCAATTTGTCCGGTTGGAATCTGGACAACACTGAAAATGGGTAAATCTTAAAATCTAAAACCCACCCATATATATATATATATATATATATATATATATATATATATATATATATATATATATATATATATAGGGTTGACTTCATATGAGACAAGCTATTTAGGTGAGAAATGCGAACAACGTGAGTGCACATAATCTCCTTCACGAATGCACACACCCTAAACTGTGTGCACTCATGTAGGCTAAGTGCACACACTTCGGGCTGTGTGCATCCGCGTAGTAAACTGTGTGCACTCACGTACTAGTTCGCATTTCTCACCTAAATAGCTTGTCTCATTTGATTTGAATATATTTTATATATATATATATATATTCGTACTGTGTTTTATTAGCAATATGCAAACTAAACTAACAACCCCTTTGGTGCACATGAATTGGTTGTAATTGAATTTAAATTTGAATGAAAACCTCAATTACATTGATTGGTTAGTTAGAAGAAATTACAATTTCCTCATTTTGTTGAATTGCAATTCATGGGTGTCCCATGACTACCCTGGTGAATTGCAATTCAATGGGTGTGAGAAATAGAAAAAAGGGATGCAATGGCATTATTACCCTTTATTATTATTATTATTATTAAACAATGATATTTTAATTTTTATATCACTTCTTTCTTTTTCATTCTCAATAATTCTATTCCACCCTATCAATGTAATTTGAATTCTTACTATATTCCTACATTATTCTTTCCCACCTAATTGTAATTCTTTTTCTTCCTAATTTTTCCTTCCAACCAAATGCTCCCTGAGAAGACAAAGACTTTTTCCATATTTATAAAANTCAATTACATTGATTGGTTAGTTAGAAGAAATTACAATTTCCTCATTTTGTTGAATTGCAATTCATGGGTGTCCCATGACTACCCTGGTGAATTGCAATTCAATGGGTGTGAGAAATAGAAAAAAGGGATGCAATGGCATTATTACCCTTTATTATTATTATTATTATTAAACAATGATATTTTAATTTTTATATCACTTCTTTCTTTTTCATTCTCAATAATTCTATTCCACCCTATCAATGTAATTTGAATTCTTACTATATTCCTACATTATTCTTTCCCACCTAATTGTAATTCTTTTTCTTCCTAATTTTTCCTTCCAACCAAATGCTCCCTGAGAAGACAAAGACTTTTTCCATATTTATAAAAAAAAAAAAAAAAAAAAAACTTTTTCCATATGATATTACTGTGGATAAATGTTTTTGAACTTTGCCCACATGAAGTTGCATGCTTAGCTTATGTTTAGAGGTGAAGCCATCCAACTGAAAAAACATGCATTAATTTGTGTCTTTAATTAATTTATGACTTGACTTGTACTTGCTGTGTTTAATTGTGATGTATATAGGCATGAAGCAAAGTTTATCCAGAAAATTGTTGAAGATATCATGACTAAATTGGGTTCAACAAGGTCAATTGATGATCCAAAACTGGTTGGGATAGAGGCTCGTATGCAGAAACTGTATCGATTGATAGGCTTGGAGTCTAATGACGTTCGCTTTGTTGGAATACATGGGATGAGCGGGATTGGAAAGACAACTATTGCTAGAGCCCTTTATGACAAGATCTCGATGAAATTCGAAGGTTCTAGTTTTATCCATGAAGTTAGAAGCGAGTCGAGCAAACATGGTGTGGTGCACTTGCAACAGAAACTTCTATCTCAGATTCTTTCAGTAAAAGATTTGAAAATAGACAATGTCTTTGAAGGAAAAATGATGATACAACAAAGGCTTCGTTGCAAAAGAGTACTTATTGTTCTTGATGATGTCGATCACAGGGATCAATTGGAGACATTTGTCGGAAACAGTGATTGGTTTGGTGTTGGAAGTAGAATCATCATAACAACAAAGGATAAGCACTTGCTTATTAGCCACAAAGTCAGCATTATGAAATACTATAAAGTGGGTGTGCTAGAGGAAGCTGAAAGCTTTCAGCTCTTTAGGCAGCATGCATTTAATAAACAGCTGATGTTGCCCCCTACCAAGGAATTTGAGGAGGTCGAAGCTCAAGTGGTACACTATGCTGGAGGCCTTCCTTTGGCTCTTGAAGTTTTTGGCTCCCTCCTATATGGCAGAGATATTGATGAATGGAGAAGTGAAGTTGGCCGACTTAAGGAAATCCCAGAAGATGAGATTTTAGAGAAACTTAAAGTAAGTTTCATTGGTCTCAACAAAAACACACAAAGGGTTTTCCTAGACATTGCATGCTTCTTTAATGGGAAGAAGAGAACAACCATAACAAGAATACTTAATAGTTTCAACTTCCACTCCGACATTGGCATTAAGGTTCTCAGAGAGAAATCTCTAATAACTATTTCAGAAGGTCGTGTTTTGATGCATCAATTAATACAGGAAATGGGGTGGTCTATTGTTCGCCAAGAAGCTTTAGATGATCCCAAAAGATATAGCAGGTTGTGGCTATCCCAAGATATTTCTCAACTACTTATAGGAAGTGAGGTATGTATGTGAATAGCAGATCAGATAGATAGATTATTTTAATTAATTTAATTTATACAATTAGGATATTTTTAGGAATTTGTTTTCTTGTGAAATATTGTCAGGGTACAGTAAACATCCAAGGTATAGCATTCAACTTGCCAGTTGCAACAGATGTGAAAGTTAGTAGTGAGGCCTTCACACACATGGCCAAGCTAAGACTTGTCAAATTTCACAATGTAAATGCTTCTCAGGCCCCTAATTTTCTCCCTGGCGAGTTAAGGTGGTTAGATTGGCACGGATATCCTTCAAAAAGTTTGCCTGCTACTTTCGAGGGACAAAAACTTGTTTCGCTTAAAATGCAATATAGCCGTGTCATACAACTTTGGAAAGGATTCAAGGTTTATCTATCTATCTAACTATTTATTTGTTATTTGTCTCCGATCTCATCTTCTTTTTTTTTTTGCTTTAATTTTATTCATATCATGGTTGGAGCTGAGGATTCTTAATTATTATTTTTCATGCAGGTCCTAGACAATTTGAAGTTCATGAATCTGAGCCACTCTCAGAAACTAATTAGGACTCCAGATTTCACAGGAATCCCAATTCTTGAAACATTGATTCTAGAAGAGTGTACAAGTTTGGTAGAGATCCATGCTTCTGTTGGATTTCTGAAGAACCTTGTTTCACTTAACCTTAAGGACTGTGTAAATCTGAAGAGGCTTCCCGATAGCATTCATTTAGAAAAGCTTGAGATAATGATCCTTTCAGGCTGCTTCAAACTTGAAAATTTTCCAAAAATTACAGGTCCCATGGATTGCTTGTTAGAAGTACATGCTGAGGCTACTGCTATAAGAGAAGTGCCATCATCAATCGAGTGCCTCACAAACCTGAGGTTAATAGATGTAAGCAATTGCAAGCATCTTGCAAGCCTTCCAATTAGCATTTGTAGATTGAAAGGTGTGAAAGCTGTGATTCTGTCTGGTTGTTCCAAGTTTGAGAAATTACCAGATGAATTGGGAGAAATGGAATGCTTAGAAGAGTTGTACTGTGACAAGACAGCAATCCAAGAGCTACCATCCTCCATTTCACTTCTCAAGAAACTCAAGATTTTATCATTTGGTGGATGCAAACCGACACAAAAGAGCTTCCTCTCTAGGCTGCTGACAGCAGGAGGTTTTGAAGCTATCAAGGCTTCTTCACCATTTCCTTCTCTATCTGGTTTATCTTCACTTGAAAAGCTGGATCTTAGTGATTGTAGTATGCTAGATGGAGGCATTATTCTTGGTGATCTTAGAGAGCTGCATTGTTTGAAAGTATTGAATCTTAGCAACAACAAGTTTGGTTGTATCCCAGCTGAATCCTTTGTTGGCCTCACTCGACTTTTGCAACTTCATCTAGTGGGATGTGGGAGGCTTCAAAGTTTGCCAGAGCTTCCATCTAGTATAATAGAGGTTTATGCAGATGAATGCCCCAGCTTAGAAGGCCGCAGCATAGATTCATTGACTAAATTAAATACCCAAATTTACGTTGTGTTTCATTCACTAAATGTGCTCAACTACTTGAGGATCCATGTTACGGTCACATAGTTGATGCAATATGGCAACACCTGCTCAAGGTACGTACGTAACTCATTACAATCCATGCATCCTTATCATGCATAAATAAATTATTAACTGTACGTACTGTGGGTGGCACAGGGACTATCAAATGACCCAAATCGCAGGATTAGTGTCTGCTTTCCAGGCACGGTGTTTCCTGAGTGGTTTACCTATAAGAATTGGGGAAATTCACTATCGGTTAGCCTGCCTCAAAATTGGTACAATAACAAATTCATGGGATTTGCATTCTGTTTGGTTTCTAACTTCATAGGTTATCGAACAAGCAGGAAATATTGCAGTATAACTAAAAACTATGGACTTGATGTCAAAATCATTTCCACAGCTCGTGATGGTCGTCACTCACTTATTACAGCAACTATGGGCTATAATGGGGTTAAACAGAATCTGAAATCTGGGCTCACTTGTCTGTGCTATAAGTTACTTCATAGTAGTCATTATAATCGTAATGAATGGTGCCAAATTGAAGTTTCTGGTTATTTGGATTCGGTATATACTTGTATTGGAATGCGTCTTGTGTACGAGGATGATGTTAATTAAAACCAGTGATGAACCGCTAATGATACAAAATAACATTGTCTCCACCAAAACTATAATTATGTAATAACGAGCGATGGTGTTCACTTTTTTTTCTTAAACTTTCTTTCTAATGATCAATTTTCTTCTCATGTAACACTATAGGATAATTATTTGATATTTAATTACAAATGAGTGTTCTGTTGTCAACAAATTTATGGGCACAAATATAAATCACATCAAGGATGAAAAATTAGTAGTGAAAATAGCATTTTCCTTGCTTAATGTCTTACAAAGTTACAATCATCACGAAATTCACGGTACGGCGTCAATAAGAAGAAATGACACGTGATGATTTTCACTTATTTCCACTTTCACCAAAGAAACATACATGTTTAATTTCTTTTGTTATTTGCTTTGCATTACCGCTTTTATTTGCAGCTTTCAAGGGAATTTTTGGGTAGGTATTCCATCTATGTCCATTGTAACATTTTTTTAAAAAATAATTTTTAAATTTAACATTTTGCATGACAAAATTTCAATTTGTTTGTTCAATTTAAGGAAGATGATAAGTACGTACGTAATGTTGTACAGTACTTTTTCTTAAATCTCTATTCTTAATTAATGTTCCTTTCCTTATTTGATGAGATTTTTTAATATTTAATTACAAGCTAAGTGAGTGCTGTCAATTAATTTAATTTATAGGCACAAATATAAGTCACATACATGAGAGGAAAACATTTTTCCTTGTTTAATTTCCTGCAATCTTGATGGGATCACTGTACGGTAAGAAGAAATGACATATTCAAATGTGTCCCATCGATCCACTTATTTCCACTTCAACCGTACTACATGGATCGGAGTTGCTTCATTTCATAAGCATGCATGTTTAATTCCTGTATTTGGAATTTATTTTGTTATTTGCTTTGCATTAGCGCTTTTATTTTATTTGCAGCTTTATTGGAATTTTTAATTTTGGTATTCCATCTATGTTCCTTTTAACATTTTTTTTTAAAAAAATACCTAGTATTTTCACCCCGTGCGATACACGGAATTAATATGTTATAATATTTTAAGAATATTTAGATCGATATATAATTATATAAATTATAACATTAAATAGAGTTAATTCTTTTTTTGGTCCTATACTTATTAGGCCTTCTCCAATAGTTGAGAATTTGGTGTAGTTTTTGAGGAGATTTTGTAAGTGTGATTAAGAAAGAGGAAATAGGGGTAAGGGAAAAAAAGAAAAGGAAAAAGAAAAAAAAATTTAAAAAAAAAAAAGATGATAATTTACGGGCGCGAATCTGCGCGCAGTTATTGTGCAATCAAGTGGGCCCCATTGGGGCTAACAAAAACTTTGATATTGCAGGAGAAAAGTCCTCCTTATTTTTCCTCTTCCCGATTGTATAAACAAGTCACATGTCAAAATTTTGTCTTAAACTTTGTGTCAAATATGGCTATTGGGGATGGCTTTAGGACTTTGACACTTTTAGTCCGCCATAAAAAATGTTGCAACATTTTGACCACTCTTATCGTGACATGGTTACTTTTGGTCCTTCGTCTAAATTCCTGTCAGTTGACAATCTAAATGAGGGGCATTTATGTCATTCAATGTGTTTTCTTCTCAACCTTATCTTTTCTTTTCTCAGCCCCAAAAACACCCGTTGCAATTATTAGGACCAAGTTTTTCTTGCTTAATCCTCCGCATTTCCCACCCGATAAGTTCCCTCAACTGCTGTGTTTTCTCTGTAGCTACTTCCTCTACTGTTTTTTATGTTGAGTTGATGTTTAAATTGGGTTAACATTTGATCTGCTTATGGCTTTTTTGGAAATTAAAAACTACTGTTTCTTTCTTGCATGGGTTTTCAGTTTTGAGTTTTAAAATCCAAGCACAATCTTGTATATGTGCTAGAAACCATGTCTTTTCACACCATCTTCCACAGCAGAATCTTGGTTTGTAAGGATACCAGTTTAAATTTGTCTTTCTTGAGTTCTGTTTGAAATTGTGCACAGACTGTGTTTTTGATGAGGTAATTTAGTTCTTTCCATTTCATGGTATGACTGCACATATTCTCAAAGACATTATCTTGATTTTGTGCTGGTTATGTACTGCAATAAAGGGCTTTTTCTTTAGATAAATAAATGAGGTCTGCAAATCTATAATTAGAATTGAAGTGGTGTTAATATTTTGGCAGTTGGATGGCTGCAAATCTATAGTTGTAGTATCTAGAGGCAGTGTTTCCCACAGTATTGGCTTCTCAAATAAGAACAATTTGTAGCCATTTGCAACCAATCCTTCTCCACCATCTCATCTTTATTGGTATATCTTAAATCACAACAGCTTTGTTGAGCATGATAGATTTCCGCGCGGTCTTTCGCTTCTCGCCGTTGCTCTGCATCATCTTCTTCGCCGTCGGGATCAGTTCAGGAAGGCCCTGTGCCTGGTTCGGTTCACCATCATTTCTCTCAAGCAATTGAGTGGAAGGAGAGGGCTAATTAAAGGCTGAGAAGAAAACACATTCAATGACAAAAATACCCCTCATTTAAACGGTCAATAGACTGGAATTTAGACGGAGGACCAAAAGAGGCACTGTTACAATAAGAGTGGTCAAAATGTGGCAAAAAATTTTATGGCAGACTAAAAGTGTCTGACCCCTAATAAGTATAAGACCAAAAAGGGAATTAACTCCATCAAATATGGAGTATTATATAGTGCAATTAGGAGATGAGTTGGATCGATTATGTTTTTTGATATTATACTTACGAAATCGAGTAAATAATTGCTCAATTAATAGCTAATGTGTACATGTACACATTCGGTGCTGAAATTTTGGTGATTTTATATATCAGTTTTTAAGATTTTTATAAATTTGACAAATTTAATTTGGAGCAATAGGTAAGTTAGCCACTCTTATATGTACTCATTTTTATATGTACTACATTTCAGTGGCATGACCACTCTTATACTTTGGAGCAATAGGTAAGCATAGCCAGGAAGATGTCAACTATTGATAAAGCAGAAGAGCTCCTCGAAAAACTTCGCATTGCTTCTTGGGATCCCTACTATTCAAGGTAGTTCCTTCAAGATGAATTCATGCTTAGTGATATTATCTTTAGTGTTGGTTTTGTTACAATCGTACTCATTTTGCATTGTGTTACTTTTTCCAACATTCAAACTAGCTCATTAATCCTTGTGTCATTTAGGTGTCTATACCTTAATCACGGTAAGAGCTACATAAAAAAATTGTCATCCTTTCACAAAGACAGATGATGAGCATGAGTGATGCAATGATCTTCTGATTAAAAAAGAAAGACCTTTGCAATCAATTTGTAAATGCCTAATGAGGTTGGTAGGTTTGAACATTGAAGTATTTTTTTTTTTTGAAAACGAACATTGAAGTATTGTATCCTCGGTGTCATTTTTCTTGGGAATCAACCTAAAATATCATTCTTAATGTTCTTTTCAATAGAAATTTTCCATTATGTGCATTGCATATCCAGTTTACTAATTTCCTAATGTGGGTGTTCATTGTTAATAGGTTGCTCAAGAAATCGGGCAAAGATTCCGTGAAACCATACTTGCTCTGGGAGGTGGAAAAGCTCTATTTGAGGTAGAAATAGGTACATGGATGTTTGATATAGATTTTTGAATGTTGCATCTTCTTATGAATATAAAAAATGCCAACTAGATTCAGTTAACAAGGCATGAAGGCTAATTTCATAGATATATTTGTAGATTGATACTTGTTTCTTTTAAATGATATTTGTTGAAGTTATTTGTATTTCTGTCTCCTCATTATTTAGTTATTTATGTTGTGGTTAAGTGGTATTTGTTTCTTAACTTAGATATGGAAGATCTTAAAGATTTTTACAAAAGTCAAGGTGTGCTCTAGGAGCGATGATTTGAACGGTTGAAATTAAAAAAAAAAATTAGGGGTTTTAATTAAAATAAATATATTTTTTAAAAATATAATCAATTAAAAAAATTAGGAATTTTAATTAAAATAAATATTTTTTAAAAAATAATTAATAATCCGCTACCATTCCTACCTAGGAATGGTAGTGGATTACTAATTTAAAAAATAAATAAATAAAAATATAATTATCATCCGCTACCGTTCCTAGATAGGAACGATAGTGGATGAGTAGACTTTTCGCAACTGTTCCACAATGGTAGCGAAAATTCAAGGACAATCAGTGCGGGCGGGGCGGGCTAAAAAGCTCGCCATAAAACGGGCTTTGAAAATCAGAGCCCGCCCCCGCCTTTTGGCGGGGCGGGACGGGCTAGCCCGGCGGGCTAAGCCCGTTTTTGACGGCTCTAATTACGGGGCGTTTGGTTCAATGTAGTTTAGGATGCACTGAATTACAATTCAACGAATTGAGAAACTACTGCGATGCATAATTTATTTAATTTAATAAGACTATATATAAGAATAATAGAATGAGTATTTAATTTTCAATAATATACTTTAACATATTCTTAGTATATATTTAACAATTACACCAACATTTTTTTCTTTCCGTTAGACGTAGATATATGATTATTTTTACATTACATGCATTCGAATGTATAATGAAACTGGATTATACATTCTAAATAAAGCAAATGCCCACTTGAACTGCAATTACGTTGAGCTCTAATCAGCCCAAAAACTCCTAGCTTGAAGTTCATTACGCCCAATATTCATTTTATGGCAAATTATATTGTGCACCATAGTGCACATAGCAATGTGCACCACGTACCTAAACAACGTCGTTTTGAGCATTGTAAACTAATCATCCGTTTTGTTTTGAAAATCATGTTTTTCGTTTCGGTCGGTCTGTATTTATGTTAATATTATGTGTATTCCGGTCAATCATTCTGTATATTCCAGGCAACCGTTATGTGTATTCGTGTTAGTAACACATGTTGTGATTTCATGTTAGTAACACATGTTGTGATGTGTTTGTGACTCGAATGTTTAGGAGGATGAGTTCTGTGTATTTTGTGTAAATATTCTATGTATTCATGTTATTAACACAAGTTATGATGTGTTTGTGCATTCGAATGTTGGGAGGATGAGTTATCTGTGTATTTTGTGTCAATATTCTGTGTATTCTCGGCAAACATTATTTGTATTATAGGCAAACGTTCTGTGTATTCTATATATGTGTATTATAGATAATGAATTCTCTGAAGTCATTCGCGGCCGCGTTCGCATCCACTAACATCTGTGTATTTTGTGTCAATATTCTGTGTATTCTGGGCAAACATTCTGTGTATTTTAGGCAAACGTTCTGTGTATTATAGATAATGATTATGTGTATTATAGATAATGAATTCCCTGAATCATTCGTGTGCGCGTCCACTAACACCGAAACGACGTCGTTTTACGTACGTGGCCGTGATGCAGGGTATAACGATTGTCATTTTATTTAGTAGATTCTTGTGGCCCAATAGACAATCCAATAACTGTTAAGTCCTTGAGACCCAATCCAAATCTTTTCAATAACCCAAATAAAACATAAATCTTCATTCCCTCGTCGCAGGACGGCAGGGCAGGAGTCGCAGCCCTTTCGCCGGTCGCCGCCGCTCACTGCCTCACGCCCTCGCGCTTCGTCGAGTCCCGGTCGCCGGTCTCCGCTCATCGCCCTCACGGCCCTCACCCATCTCGGACTCTTGGTTCTTCACTTCTTCAAAGTTCCAACTCCAAGGGTAAGTTACTAACTTGCATACTGATTTTATAGTATATTTCATTATTTGTTCACTTTGATTAGTTTATAGTTTGATTTACATTAAAAAAAAAATCACACAGTGGAATTGAAGTGTTCCAGAATCCAGGTATATGTATTTCGGTTCGTGTATGTGCTAATGTAACGGATAGATAACTCTATTGCCGGTTTGTCGTGGGCGGCTTGAATTCCTTCCAGTTTACTGGAAAATACTGGGAAAGGAATTCCAGATTAAACTGGAATTTTTACTGGAAAGGAATTCCAGTTTAACTGAAATTCCATTCCAAATTTCCAGTAAAACTGGAATGAATTCCAGTTCCTTCTAGTACATGGCCATGTGTTGAATTGTTTTTGAATTGTTTTGTTGTTATCTCATATTTAGATTTTAGACTAATGTGTTATGCAGATTGACAGTATGGTTGTATGCCTATAAGTCTATAACTTCTGGACTTTATGCAGATTGGCAGTATGAACTTGATGAAGTATGAAACTACGAAGGTCATACTGTTTTTGAATTATTTATTTAATGTGTTCTGAGAAGTTTGAACAGTGTGAAGAATATGATTTTGCTATATTTGGATTCGTTCTACCTTTTGCAGACTGCATTTTGATTTTTAGAATCTGAATTCAAAAGGCAAGATATAAGAAAATGAAATAAAATGTGCAACCAATTTGAAATCCATGGGGTTTAAACTGTGCAATAATTCAATATCAGAGTAGGAAATT
Source organism: Ipomoea triloba (assembly GCF_003576645.1). Classification (NCBI taxonomy): domain Eukaryota; kingdom Viridiplantae; phylum Streptophyta; class Magnoliopsida; order Solanales; family Convolvulaceae; genus Ipomoea; species Ipomoea triloba. Next base: position 26,885,280 of record NC_044919.1, on the reverse strand, counting down.
CCCAGTTCCCATTAAATGGTTTTTCTACCCCCAACATCCCCACAAGCCTGCTGACACTGCCATTTTTCAAAACAATACAGTAATAAATACGGAGCCATAAGAAAATGCAAGCATGTTATGCCTTTTGAATAAAGATAAAATAATTGATTCTTAAATCTGATTTGGATTGCATCATAATCGCCATCTGTGGGGATTGATTTATTTGTTCACTTTGATTAGTTGATTAGTTTATAGTTTGATTTATATAAAAATTTGTATTGTTCCAGAATTCAGATTCCATAAATCCAAGCCTCCAGACTCCAAAATTTCAATAATCTATTCCAGGTAATTTCTAATTTTCAATAATTCTATTTGTTGACTTTAAATTTTATATTAAAATAAGTTCATCTGAATTACTGCTTTTAAGTTTTAAGTGTGTTAGTGACTTATTGGGTTGTAAGTTTTAAGTTCTATTAAGTTTTAAGTGTATTAGTGACTTACTGTGTTATATTAACTTTTAAGTTTTAAGTTCTATTGTCTCCAGGCTCCAAATAAATTGTGTTGTACTGTGTTTGAAGTTTGAAGTTTTTAGTTCATTCACTGTTTGTTTATTAAGGACACACTGTTAGTTTATTAAGTAGACACTGTTAGTTTATTAAAATTTTAGTTTATTCACTGTTAGTTTATTCGGTTTATTAAGTACACACTAATGTAGTAATGCTAATTAGAATTTAGAAAAGCAAAATGTTGTGGCCAAATAAAGTGCATGTAATGTAGGCTGTCTAGCATGCTTGACAAATTTTTTGAATCTATTCTGTGAACTTTCATGTCCTCGAAACCAGAGTCAATTTATAAATGTGACATCTGTTTCAAAAGTTAGTACTCACAACTGTTTTAATTCCTCCTATAGTTCTTCTTTTCCCCTATTCAAGACATTGTGTGGTTTTTTTTTAATTTTTAATTTCCATAATTATTAGTGTTTTGTTTATTGTTAGTCTATCACAACAAACAGTTACGGTTATTGATCTTTAATTTTTCTACTTAAGCTGCAAAATAGAAAGGAACCTTTACAATTAAAAGAGATATACAAAGTTTGTTGGTATCTACTGTCTACATCCTTTTGAGTTTCCATAGCGTTCTTGTTAGCAAAAAGTGTGATAAAAGGAGGAGGAAGAAGAAGAGAATCAAAAGTAATATAATCACCTATTTTATACCAAGAAATTTGTTGATTAAAAACAAAAAATATTAGAACTTACAGCTTCCGAATCACTATAGAACTCACAGCTATCAGAATTGATGCAACTGGAAAAACTCCTCGGCATACATTGGTGTGGCAGACAGTTTTGAGGAAGGTTATTATACAGACCATAGTGTAATTCAATCACCTCCATGTTGATGAGGCTAATCCAAAAAGGTAATAAAATGTGGACAACAATCTAATTATCCGGGCAAAAAGAAAGAGAGAAATGGAATTGTTTTGAAGAAATCAAAAAGCTACCTTGGAAAATGTGATGTGCCACTAACTTTTGCAAAATTACTGATGGAATTTTTGTAATTATATGCCAAACGTGATGGAATTGTCTAGAGGACAACAGTAATTATCCGAGCGAAAAGAGAGAGAGAGAAATGGAATTGCTTTGAAGAAATGAAAAAGCTACCTTGTAAAACGTGATGTGCCACTAACTTTTGCAAAATTAGTGATGGAATTGTCTGGAGTAATATGGCAAAATTGTAATTTCTTTAAAAGTTGAGGGCAATTGAAAAAAAATAAATCTAAATGTTTGATAAAAAATTTAAGCCTCACGATTTTAGATCAACGGCTAGCAGGGGTGCTATTTTTAAGGGGCAATTTGCAAGTCCCAAATATAAGTATAGGGAGATATGAGTTGATATGTTTGTTAAATATCATTAAGAATACAACTTTGAATTGCTTGAATGAATTTCACTTGCCTCATCACCTGTGTTAGATAAATAAGGGAGTAGTTAGATCTTTACTCTCCATCTTTCATTCTTCCTGTTTGAATTATGTGGCAGTAGCATGTTTCCTATGTATATAAATAGCTAGGAACTTTGTACAGAAAATATGAAATATAGAGTACAGTTTTTAGTCTTCCCTTCCACATCTAACATGGTATCAAAGCCAAGTGAGTGAGAGTGAGAGTGAGAGTGAGAGTGAGTGCCTGGGCTAGGGTTGGGGAGCCGGGGCGTCGCCGCCGAGAGGAGTCCGGTCGCCACCGCCACGCGCCGCCGTCGCTGCCGAGGTCCGCCGCCACGCGCCGGCGCGTGAGGAGTTTCCCGGCGACGTCGCCGGAAGAGGTTTGCACCGGTGGAGTCGCCTCGTCACGCTGAGTCCAGAATGCTAGGCTGTGTTGAAGTTTGTTGACGTTGTTTGGGTCATTTTGTTAAAAAGGTACGCTGCCCAGTATGTTTTCTGCGTAAATTGCTGCTGCCCAGTGTGTTTTCTGCGTAAATTGCTGCTGCCCAGTGTGTTTTCTGCGTAAATTGCTGTGGTTTGGGTGTTTGGTAACCTTTAGTACTGGGTAAAGCTTAATTGTTTGTGGGTTAAAGGTTAAAATGGCACAAGAAAGGAATATTACTGTGATTTCTACCCCGTCTAAGTTGATTGATGTTGTTTTGGCTTCAGATGGGTCTAATTTTCCTGAATGGAAATTTCTGATTAGGGTAAATATATATGGTATGGGAAAGGGTGACCATCTAGATAAATTATGTCCGGAAGGGAATACAGATTGGGCAAATACTGATAAAGCTTTATTTTCAAGAATAATTAACTGCATTGATAAGAAGATTATTTTGTCCATGCAACATTGCAAGACTATAAAAGAAGTTTGGGAATTGGTAAACAACTGGTTTAGTGGAACAAGTAATTTGAGAAAATTATATCAACTGTCTCAGGAGGTATATCGTTCAAGTCAGAAAGGGCGTGAACTTAGAGACTATTACTATGATTTTAAGAGTCAATGTGTTACTTTGTGTGCTGCTATGCCGTTAACAACTGATTTGGCTGAAATGAAAAAGCAACGTGACAAATTACTTGTTTTTAGTTGGATTTGTGGATTAGATAAAGAATATGACGTCCTTAAGTTCCAACTGTTGGGGAATAAGGACTTAGAGTCTTTGGATCAGGTATTTTCCATGCTTCAAAATGCATCGGGAAGTACTCGTTCAACTGAGCTCCATGAGAAGAATGTTTTTATGTCACAAGGAAGTGGTGTTGATCTGAATGCCCTCGTATCACACGGAGGGAATACGAGTGAGGGTTATGGCCGAGGAGGAGGTAATAATCGGTACCGAGGACGTGGGGGTTCTTGGGGAGGACGTGGAGGCCCACGGGTTTGCTTTAACTGTGGAGATCCGGGACACTTTCGAAATCAATGTCCTAAGCCACCGAGGCAACAAGTGGTTGTTAGCACTGCTTCTGCGTCAGAAGGTCATGTGGTGGTGATGACAGATGAAGAATTTGCTAAGTACAACCAAACGAAGATTTCCTCTTCCTCGCAGTCTCCGACTAATGAAACGTCTTCCTGCGCAACGTTTGTCCAAACAGGTAATCCAGTTGCTTGTGTTTCTTCTACATCTCGACAGTGGGTCATTGACTCAGGAGCTTCTGAGCATATGACAGGTAATTCTAGTGTTCTTTCTACATGTCTACCCATAACTTCTGGTCATACTGTTACTCTAGCAGATGGGTCTGTAGCCAATGTCGTGGGTAAGGGTAGTACGTTTGCAACTCCGTCTTTACCCCTTACTTCTGTGTTATATCTCCCAAAGTTCCCTTTCAGTTTGCTTTCTATTAGCCAAATTACTCGTGACCTAAATTGTTCTGTTGTGTTCTTTCCTGGTTACTGTCTATTCCAGGATCTTTTGACGAGGAGGATTATTGGTAAGGGGAAGGAAGTTGGCGGCTTGTATGTCTTAGAACAGTCTACGTCTCTTGAGAATAAACCTACAAGCTTGGCGAGCGTTGTTTCCCCCTTTCAGCTGCACTGTCGGTATGGTCATCCATCCCTGCCAACCTTAAAGAAGATGTGTCCTGGTTTAGAGTCTGTGAATGTTTTGCAATGTGAGTCATGTGAGTTTGCAAAACATCATCGTGTCCCCTATATTCCTCGGGTAAATAATAGAGTAGACTCCTTATTTGAATTGGTTCATTCTGATGTGTGGGGGCCGTGTCGAGTCACGTCCAAGAGTGGTTTCAGGTATTTTGTAACGTTTGTTGATGATTTCTCTAGATGTACATGGTTGTATCTCATGAAATCTAGGGATGAGTTGTTTGGTATCTTTCAAAATTTTTGTGCTGAGATTAGAACTCAGTTTAATAAAACTATACAGTGTTTGAGAAGTGACAATGCTCGAGAATACCTCCTTAAGTCGTTTTCTAGCTTTATGAGTCAAAATGGCATTATTCATCAAACCTCGTGTAGTTACACACCCCAACAAAATGGTGTTGCAGAGAGAAAGAATCGCCATTTGTTGTAAATTGCCCGTGATCTTTTGTTTCAGATGAAAGTACCTAAACTGTTTTGGGCAGATGCTGTTCACACTGCCTGCTTCTACATTAATAGGATGCCTTCTTCTATACTCCAAGGTCGAGTCCCCTATTCAGTTGTGTATCCATCCAAGTCTTTATTTTCCTTACCCCCCAAAGTTTTCGGATGTACATGTTTCGAGCAGGATGTTCGTCCACTAAGGGGGAAACTTGATCCTAAATCACTTGAGTGTGTCTTTTTGGGATATTCTCGGACTCAGAAAGGGTATAGGTGTTACTCTCCTGATTTGGGTAGGTATTTGGTTTCTACCGATGTCACTTTCTTTGAGGGCACTGTGTTTCCTGACAGTATTACCGGGAATACAACCCCAGTATTAGAAGATGATTTCCTTGTGTATACCATCACTATTCCTGTTCCTACAACGGAGTCTGTTTCTGGGGTAATACCACCTGTTACGCAAGTGTACTCTCGGCGGCCCCGAGTTGTGATCGCCCCGGTAGTGAGCCAAGAGAATCCTCCTCCGTCAAATGATCATGAACCCCCGATTGCCGTACGGAAAGGTAAACGTAGTTGTTGTCATCCCCTTCCGTCATATGTTTTCTACGGTAATTTATCAGAGTCTTCCCGTACTTTTATATCCCAGATAGATTCTGTGTCTGTTCCTAAAACGTTGTGCCAGGCAATGTCTCATGATGGGTGGAGATCTGCTATGGAAGAGGAAATGGCGGCCCTGGAACATAATCAGACTTGGGATCTGGTCTATCTCCCGGCCGGAAAAGCTGCAATTGGTTGTAAATGGGTTTACGTTGTCAAGACAAACCCCGATGGTTCGGTAGCTCGACTGAAAGCACGCTTGGTGGCGAAAGGGTATGCACAGACGTATGGAATTGATTACACAGAAACCTTCTCACCGGTTGCTAAGTTGACTTCTGTGCGGATCTTTATTCCTCTAGCTGCTGTTAACGGCTGGCCGTTATATCAGTTGGATGTGAAGAATGCCTTTTTACACGGTGATTTGGTTGAAGAAGTCTATATGGAGCAACCACCTGGGTTTGTTGCTCAGGGGGAGAACGGGAAGGTGTGTAGGCTAAGGAAGTCGTTGTATGGGTTAAAGCAGTCTCCGAGAGCGTGGTTCGAGAGGTTCAATGGTGCAATCATTGAGTTTGGCATGCGCCGTAGTGCTTATGATCATACTTTGTTTTACAAGCACTCTAACCATGGCAGTATTTTGTTAATTGTCTACGTTGATGATATAGTGATAACAGGTGATGATGCCAAAGGAGTTGATGCTCTCAAGTCTTTTCTTAAAGATAAATTCCATACGAAAGATCTGGGGGTGTTGAAGTACTTTCTTGGGATTGAAGTGGTTCGTTCTAAGAAAGGTATATTTCTGTCGCAACGGAAATATGTACTAGATTTACTTGAAGACTTTGGGCTTTTAGGGTCCAAGCCTTGTGAGACTCCTATGGACCAGAGTGTTAAACTTATAGCTGGCGAGGGGAGCCTCTTGAAGACCCAGAGAGGTATAGGAGACTGGTTGGTAAGTTGAACTATCTGACTATCACCCGTCCTGATATTGCCTTTCCTGTAAGTGTGGTAAGTCAGTTTATGGCATCCCCTACTAAACTTCATTGGGAAGCTGCAGTTCGGGTTATAAAGTATTTGAAATGTGCTCCTGGGAAAGGAATCTTATATGCCAGTCATGGGCATGTGAGGGTTGAAGCTTTTTCTGACGCTGATTGGGCTGGGTCACCGAGTGACAGGAGGTCCACGACTGGATATTGTGTGTTCTTTGGTGGCAATCTGGTATCGTGGAAGAGTAAGAAGCAGAGTGTTGTGTCTCGTTCTAGTGCAGAGTCTGAATATAGGGCGATGGCTCATGTCGCATGTGAGGTAACATGGATGTGTAATGTTCTTGGGGAGATTGGTGTAGAGGTGACTAAACCGGTTCCTTTGTGGTGTGACAATAAAGCGGCTATACATATTTCAAATAATCCTGTGTTTCATGAGCGCACTAAGCATATTGAGGTAGATTGTCACTTCGTGCGGGACAAGGTTCAACAGGGGTTACTTTCGACCGTTCATGTTCGAAGCGGTGATCAATTGGCAGACTTGTTCACTAAAGGTCTTAGTAAGGTCAGGGTTGAGTTTATTTGTAACAAGTTGGGCATGATTAATATTTATGCTCCAACTTGAGGGGGAGTGTTAGATAAATAAGGGAGTAGTTAGATCTTTACTCTCCATCTTTCATTCTTCCTGTTTGAATTATGTGGCAGTAGCATGTTTCCTATGTATATAAATAGCTAGGAACTTTGTACAGAAAATATGAAATATAGAGTACAGTTTTTAGTCTTCCCTTCCACATCTAACAACCTTCTTCTTATTGTTTTTTACATGTTAATATTACAACCATTCTTATAATCTTTTGAAAGTTTAGCTGGAAACACTTTCTTAATATACATTTTCCTTACAGATGAAGATAGTAGTAGGCGGGTGCTACCTTATTACACTTAAATGATGTGGATAAAAAAAAGATTGATCTTCTGCTATGCTGTGGTGACTTTCAGATACTGTTTAGTTGATTTACTTATGTCTTTAGGCATCTTTGGAATAACATAATGGCCTTGTTTGGTAAATGACTGTTAGCTGATTGAGTTAGAAGGTATAATTAATTGATAATATTAGCTGATTGTTGAAAAGTGTTTGGTAAATTAGCTGTTAGCTGATAGCTATTTGGTATAATTTCTTTTCTCAAAAGGCTAATTGAAAAGGTTGCTTTAAGTAGCCTTTTGAAATTTAGTATTTTGGAGTTACAAAAAACTTATTAACCAAACACTTATATTGATTTTTTAACCAAGTCAAACAACTAATAATGGTCAAATAGGCCAAAATTGGCTGATAGGCTATTTATTTACCAAACACTGCCAATATTTGATCCTTTTTTTTTAGCTTTAAACACAATGATTTTTAACTACAAAATGTCATTTTGTTTATATTTTATTTCTAAATCCTGCATTTGCTTTGATGTTTGGATTTAATGGAAATCATGGTGTTAGCCTTTATAGGCATAATTTATAGTCTAGACTTCACTTCTTAAGTCAACATAGGTCTACAATGTAAAGATAGGCGGAATTGTTGTAGGAGTAATGTATTGTAGTATTGAAGTATATCTGCTTCTTGTTGATTTCAACTCGATCTTGCATACAGTATTTGCTATTCCATATTTCAGTACATAACTTGTAACTAAACCAAAGAAAGAGTGGAAAAATTAAAAGAAAAATGAAAGCAATAAGAATAAATTCATAATACCACTATTACCATAGAATATTGGCATTAACTTAACTAAACTACATAGAAGATAAATTTTAAACACTATACCTCTTGGTCATGGAAGATACATTCCTTGCTTTTACTAAAATAACTACCTCTGTGATCTGGGATCTCATATATTCTAACTAACTTGACTTTCATAACTTTTTTGGTGCTTAGGGGCTCACCTCACTGGCCGAAATATACATACCAGACATTGTGATTTTTTAGGAGTTAAAGTTGCTCCCTTTTTGATCCTCAATCCAAATGGCTGGAACGCTGATTTACAGAGCCACTCTCGACACGGAGAACCTACTCGAAGCATCGCTGAGGGAATCTTTCAACCTTCACGAACCACATCTACGGCCACCCTTTTCTCTCAGAACTTTCACTCTGGACCAATACTCGAGCCTCAACGATGCCATGCTTTTCGGCCTTCTACGGGAACCCCATTTCGCGAAAACCCACATCAAGCACCTCCACGCTATCACCACTGATGGGTATTGCTACTTCACCTCTATGATTACCAGAATCGTGGATGAATTGTATGGAAAGTTTATTGATTCTGCGAAAATTCAGCTGATTTGGTTGACAAATGAGATGATTAATGTGTTAGCTGTAGGGTTTGATAGGCTGCTAGTGGCTCTTCTAAGGCAAATTGTAGGGGGAGATTTCAGTGAAGGTAATTTATGGCTGTGTTCTGAGATGGTTAGTGTTTTTCTTAACAAATGGGACTGTATACTAGAAGAAGAACCCTTGATTTTGACTTATGGTTTGTATGTGTTTCTTAGGGTATTGGCTGATCATAGTAGGTTATGTAGTGATCCAAGGCTAGATGTGTTGAAGAGATTGGAGATAGAGTTTTGTATTAGGGTTTTGAGGGAACAATTTGCTTTGTGTTTGAAGATAGGGAGGGATCTCATTAGGCTTTTACAAGATTTGGTCCATATAGCTGAGTTTAAGTCCATATGGAAAGATTTGTTGAATCCAGGGCAGTTCAAAGTGGATGGTTTTGAGGGTGTATCGCAAATATATTGTTTAAGGACACCAAGTTTGTATTTTTCGCTTAGAATCATGCCTGAAATGGAGAGGAAGTTGCGATATTTGGCTATGAATGTGAAGTTTGGGAATCAGAGGAGGTACCAGGTGTGGTTTGCGAAAAAGTATTTGTTTTTGTCGGAGAGGGAGACTCTTTTGGTAGACGTTGTTAGGTATATCTGCTCTATGCGCCACCCCTCAGGTGAAGTTATAGAACCCGAGGCAATTCCGAGATGGGCTGTGATTGGTTGGTTGTTGAAGTGTTGCCGGAAAAGCTATATTGGAGCGAACTTGAAGCTGGCTTTGTTTTATGATTGGCTGTTCTTTGATGAGAAGGAGGATAATGTAATGAGCATTGAACCTGCAGTTTTGTTGATGGTGAACTCTATTCCAAAGTATGCTGATGTGACCAACACCCTTCTTGAGTTTCTCTTGATTTTGGTTGAGAATTATGATGTTGATAGGAAGGATCTCATCATCAATGGGGTAGTAAATTCTATTCATGTTCTTGTTAGTAAAGGTGTTATTGGCTCACTTGATGTCTTGACTCACTGCGATCTGCTGTCTCCCTTGCTCAGAGAAATGCTCGGAAAATTGTTACTACTCACCCAAACTACCCATTCCGAAGACTTGCAATGAGCCTGTCTTCCCGATAATATTTAGATCTCATTACACAAACTGCCCACCAGTTTCAGCCATGCTAGACATGTTTGAAGATGGGAAAATTGAACTGAAGTGGGGAGTAGGTAGACTGAAATTGGCTTCAAAAGCTATTTTGGCTAACCGTATAGATATAACAAGCAAAGAAGCAAGGGAGATTGGCATCGATGGATAGTGAGCAACAAGAGGGCATGCTTGAATAAGTTCACCGAATCAACAAGTGTTTATGAAATCACCCTGCAATCAAGAATCCCTGAAAAGAAACAGATATGCTTTAGACACAAAGGTATAAGAATCAAATACCAAAGCTCATAAAAGGCAAGGAATGCATATGTTTATGATTTGTTGTTTTTCCTGTTTTCTTTTCATACTAAACCTACAGGGTTACCACTCAACATCATGTTATGAAGAGATGAATTTGATGTGTCAATACAGTTCCAGTCTACGTATATGGTTTTGAAAGAGAGTTGAAATTGCAGATTTGCAAGATATGTAGAAAATAATAGTGAATTGTAGTTGTGATGATAGTAGTGAATTGCAGTTGTGATGATATGGCAATAGGACTCACTTTAAAAAAAGAGAGGTTTTTCCAAGGATGTAGATAGCGGAGTAGTAGTGAATTGCAGTTGTGATGATATGGCAGTATGACTCACTTTCAAAAGAGAGAGTGTTTCGAGGACGTAGATACGAAATAGTAGTGAATTGCAATTGTGATGATATGGAAGTAAGACTCACTTTCAAAAGAATTGTCAAGATAAGCTGGAAAGGGAAAGTCCATCTTGCCAGCACTTGAGAAGGCAATCGAAGAATCGCCCATGGTGGTGGTCGTCTTCTCCGAGCACTATGCTGATTCCACATGGTGTTTGGAGGAACTGGTGAAAATCATGGAGTGTATCAAGGTGAAAGGTCATATGGTTGTTCCCATTTTCTATGGTGTCGATATGGCGTGGATTGGTGAGGAAACAGAAGGGAAAGTATGGAGTAGACTTTGAAGGACATGAGAAGAGATTTGAGAAAGAAGGAAAAAAGGTGAAGAAATGGAGGAAAGTGCTGGAGGATGTATCCTAATTGTTCGGTTGGGATCTGGACAACACTGAAAATGGGTAAATCTTTAATTCTAGTAATATCTTATACTCAATTTCTCTTTATGTCATAATTTATATCGTATCTAAATTTTGAGGTCAATGGATGTAAGTTATATCAAGTCAAATAAAATGTGTTTTCTTTTGCACCCAGCATTAGAAAGGAGTTTGAACTTTTTTAAGTAGGAATCAAAGCAACAGAACATAAAACATCCATTAATTTAACTTAATTGCTGTTTTATGAGTTGTACTTGATGTTTGTGGTATATATATATATATATATATATATATATATAAATTTCAGTTCATGTGCGGTAGGCATCCTCAGGTGTGGTTCTGCGGTTAAATGAGAGCCATTGATCTTATCAAGATCAACGCCTAGGATTAACAACGTGCGGTAGACATCATTGATGTTGTCCAGATCAACATCCAGGATTAACAACGTTTTAAAAAAAATGCGATGGTAATTCGGTCATTTTTCATATCTGGCAAACTTATGGTGCGTAAGGTTTTGTGCCGAAGGTGTGTAAGTTTTGTGTTTAAGGTGCGTTATGTCCTTTAGGTTCATGGTGTTTGTGCTTTAGGTGTGTGCAGCTGGGAATTTAAGGTGCGTAAGTTTTGTGCTTAAGGTGCGTAGGGTTCGTGTCTAAGGTGTGTATGTCTTGTGCTTAAGGTCCGTGATTTTCCTTTTTAAGGTGCGTGCAGTGAGAACTTAAGCTGCGTGATTTCATTCTTTAAGGTGCGTGATTTTTATGCTTAAAGTGCGTTTTTGTATCACTTAAGGTGCGCTATTGTTATAAAATGAAGGTGCGCCATTTTTAGCCTATGTTTCTTCTTTCTAGACGTGCGTTTTTTTCTTTTTAAATTTTCATTGATTTGAGTCGTTGATCTAAATTTAATCAACGGCTCAGATCTAACCGCATGATCGCACCTAGGACATCTTCTGCGCCTGAACTCATCCCTATATATATACTAGTTTTTCAGACGCGAATGAGATAATATTCAATGTTTATTATTGAATGAGTATTTCAAAGTATATTAATGCAAGATTATATAGGAGATTATTATGAATGTTGAATTTGTTTATTTAAATCGGTGATTCAAAGTTTATGAATTATATGAGAAATTGATTATAATTGTCACTAAAATAAATGTTTGCAATTTTATAAAAACGTTAATCTAAATACTTAGTTTAAAAATGATAGCATTCTCATTGTCTTTATCTTCAATGCTTATTTTTTTAAATTTATTTATTGATATTTGATGATATGTCATGTGTAATTGAGTTATTGTAGTAGTATAGAAGGAAGTATCATGTAATGAAATTATGATGTAGAAAGTTGTGTTTGTATATATATGACTAAGATCTTAGTTGTACTATGAACTCTTGATCTTGTAAGCACCTATTGATATTTGACAGTGGTTGTTTTTCCTCCAACATGTTTCATGTGCTAGGAGAGATACGTGTCGTACATTCTTATGTAAAAGTATTGGCAGTGGTGGTTTTCCCTGATCTTCGCTTGATTTTCAATGAAGCCTTTTAAGTTTAAAGTCGGATTGAATTTCAAGCCATTAGACAAATCATAACTCATATTTAGAGTGAAAGAGTTCTATTAGGATAAGAAAATCCTATATTATCTACTAGTATTTTCACCCGTGCGTTGCAAGAATGAATTTGTTACAATATTTTAAGAATATTTATATCTATATACAATTATATAAATTATAACAACGAATATTATATAGTGTAATTGATGAAATGGGTTCGATCAATTATGTTTTATGATGTTATCCTTGTTTGACTTCAAGCAAATAATTATTCAAATTGCATGGGTAAAATTTTTTTATTATATACTAGTATTTTCGCCCGTGCATTGCACGGAATGGATTTACTATAATACGTTAAGAATATTTAGATTGATATACAATTATGTAAATTATAAAATCGAATATTATATAGTGCAAATGAAGAATTGAGTTTGATCGATTATACTTTCTAATGTTATCATTTGAATTTGAGCAAATAATTGCCCAATTAATAGTCATTGTGTAAATATATGCATCCGGTGCTGAAACTTTAGACATTTTATATATCAATATTTATGATTTGTATTAATTAGGCTAATTATCTCGTTGTCCAACAATTCGGTTATAGGAATTATTTATACGGATGATATATTTTCTATGTAAATATATATCAATTTTGTCATCTTTGTATAAAAAGAAAACATAATAGTATATCAATGTAACTGTTTTGAATTACACATTATTGAAAACCTTTTTGTATACAACATTGGTAGTATATTATATATTGTTATTGTAAATTTTTATACTTATTTTACATCATTAATGAAGTAAATTATCTAGAATTACAGTTTTTAGTGCTTTATTTCAGAATTACTGGAGTAAAATATCCAGAACCTTAGTACTTCATGGATTATAAGATATTTTTAAAGTAGGTATGTATAGATTAGCTCTGTTTTTTTTTTTTTTTTAACTATATAGATTAACCTTAATTATTACATGAATGTTTGATTTGTGGGCATGTTTTATTTGTTATGTATTTTTTCCTAACAGTTGGGCTGTATAATGTGTTAAGAGTTATAATTCTACCTAAACATGTCAAATTTTGGCTCTTTAGGTTATACTTTATTTATCCTTAGCCTTAGGGTTTTATCTGTGTAATTAATTTGGTTAATTTTTTTTAATGTGTTATAGTTAGACTTCTTAGAGTAAAATAATGATGTTTGCAAATAATATGATAATCAGATGAAAACTGTATAGCTTGGCATAAAAAAAATCTGCATTGGATAAGCTAATTCATTTATTATTTTAAAAAATACATTTAATTTTTTTTAAAATTGTAAACAGTCCATAGCATAATTTACCCACCTCTAACACGACCGTTCCCTCTTCTCACTCAATATGAAAAATCAATTTCGCTCCTCTCAATTTACTGGTGCGATGCATGAATAAAATTTTTTATTATATAATTAGATAATAAAATAAAAAATGAAATTATAAACAATTTTAATATTTGAAAGTGTACATTTATCTAATTATATGATTAATGCAAAGGTATCACTCAATTAATTGAACAATATATGGATTAATGCAAAGGTATCACTCAATTAATTGAACAATATATGACTCGTTTGTCAGGTATCACTCAATTAATTGAACAATATATGACTCGTTTGTCTGCAATTATTTTGAAAAAATATATGTGTAATTATACTATTACTAAAATAAATATGGTTAAAAATAGAAATAATTTAATTTTAATTATTATAAAACTAAATACAACAACCATGTTCTTAATTTTAATTATTATAAAACTAAATACAACAACCATGTTCAACTTAATTACTATAATAATTATTAAGC
>NC_044919.1:26793817-26866317 GCF_003576645.1 Ipomoea triloba | reverse complement strand
GATTCAAACTAATTGAATGTTTATTTTGAAAAATTGTTTGAATTAATTTGATTAATTTTGATTCAAAGTAATTGAATGTTTATTTTGAGAAATTGTTACCTAATCAATCAGACTAAATTATAAAGAAAATATATTAGGAAAGACAATTATGATGATAATAAAAAAAATTTCTGTATAGCATAATATAAATATAAATAAATAAATAAATAAATAAATAAATAAATATATATATATATATATATATATATATATATATATATATATATATATATATAAAGAAAAAGAAAATATATTAGGAAAGACAATTATGAATAGGAAATTAACGTAGTTTTTTAGGTTAACCATAATTAAATCACCAACATTTAACCATAATAAATTAATAATTATTAAATTGTGCATATATACATATATATACATAATAATCGGTATAGCCTAATATAAATATTTATGCTTGTATTTTGTCACCTTTTGCCATAATAATCTGTAGCCTAATATAAACAGATTCTCAAGATGATATATATATAAAGAAAAAGAAAATATATTAGGAAAGACAATTATGAATATGAAATTAACGTAGTTTTTTAGGTTAACCATAATTGAATCACCAACATTTAACCATAATAAATTAATAATTATTAAATTAATTAACTAATTAATTAATTAATAAATTAATAAAATAAATGAGTTTACCAAAATGACCCTAACTTTGAGCGGGAAACTTTAGAAGGAGGATAATGTTATTATATATAGATAGATTTAGATAATAAAATTAAAGATGAAACTATAAACAAAATTATAATATTTGAAAGTGTGCATTTGTTTGATTATAATATTAGTGCAAAAGTATCACTCAATTAATTGAATAATATATGACACGTTTGTTTGCAATTATTTTTAAAAATTGTTATGTAATATGATTTATGTAATTATATTATTACTAAAATAAATATGGAAAGAAAATGATAAAATAATTTAATTATAATTATTATAAAAATCAATCCAATGACACACGCTTAGTTTAATTACCATAATGTTTTCAAAAAAAAAAGTTTAATTACCATAATAATTATTAGACAATTATTATTAGGCAATTATACTAATATTTATGTTGTTATACTTTTATACCTAAGTACACTTTTATTTGTGTAATTACTAGATTAATTAATAAATGAGTGTTTCGGTTAACCGAACTATTTTAAAACTTTAACCATTAATTGAACTGTAGTTTTTTTTCGGTTAATTGGTCGATTAACCGATTAACTTAACTTTTTAAACTAAAGTTTTAAATCCTAAAAATAATTAATATAATAATAAATCCAATTAAAATAATACATATTATAATAAATCTATAAGAAAATATACAAAAGTAATACCATAACAACGCTACAAATTTATAGGGATTTTACATATTAGATTATATATATATATGTGTGTGTGTGTGTGTGTGTGTGTGTGGAATTATAATCAAATGAGACAAGCTATGTGTGTGTGTGTGTGGAATTATAATCAAATGAGACAAGCTATTTAGGTGTGTGTGTGGAATTATAATCAAATGAGACAAGCTATTTAGGTGAGAAATGCGAACTAGTACGTGAGTGCACACAGTTTACTATGCGGATGCACACAGCCCGAAGTGTGTGCACTTAGCCTACATGAGTGCACACAGTTTAGGGTGTGTGCATTCGTGGAGTAGACTATGTGCACTCACGTTGTTCGCATTTCTCATCTAGTGTGTGTGTGTGTGGAATTATAATCAAATGAGACAAGCTATTTAGGTGAGAAATGCGAACTAGTACGTGAGTGCACACAGTTTACTATGCGGATGCACACAGTCCGAAGTGTGTGCACTTAGCCTACATGAGTGCACACAGTTTAGGGTGTGTGCATTCGTGGAGTAGACTATGTGCACTCACGTTGTTCGCATTTCTCATCTAGTGTGTGTGTGTGTGGAATTATAATCAAATGAGACAAGCTATTTAGGTGAGAAATGCGAACTAGTACGTGAGTGCACACAGTTTACTATGCGGATGCACACAGTCCGAAGTGTGTGCACTTAGCCTACATGAGTGCACACAGTTTAGGGTGTATGCATTTCTCATCTAAATAGCTTGTCTGAAGTCAACCCTATATATATATAGGAGGCTTCAAGTAAGAAACCTTTGTTAGGTAGGAACCTAAGAACTAATCCAAGTCATCTAAATCTGCTCAATCAATGGTTTAGATAATTAAACATTTTGATGTAGATCTTAAACATAATTAATTAGAAAGGATATTAGTGTAATTTTGTCTGTCTACCAATTATAAACTAATATTATATTTGGATTCTTTTCAAGTTTTTAGGAAGACAAGATAAGAAAGGAGTCTTATTGATTTGTGAACCTACATTCGTCTGATTTGCGACAGGAAATGAAGAAAAATTTATCCAAAAATCCGACCTGAGTTACAACAGCTCCACACGTGCGACTTCAGGTTCCGATGACACCAAATCAGCAGCAGCACTCCAATTCGTAGCGCTCTATGTGCACTTGTGTAAAAACGTTTGTGCCATAACGTAGAGGATGGATATGCGCCATACTGAATTGTTTGTGCACACACTAGTGCGGCCATGTGCACACACTATGTCTAGTACGTTATGGAACACACAAAATATCCCAAGTGCACATGCTACGGGTTAGGCGGCAATGTGTGCACATACGGGGAAATGAATATGCCACACAGGCCATAGGACCCCTGTTTAAATTCATTATAGTCATGATTCCCGTGTGTGCAATTCCGTGGTAATGAATGTGCCACACAAGCCACAGAAGCTTGAGCTCATGAACCCCGAACCAAATGTTTGATGAAAATTAAAGTGCTTTTGTGTTGTGTTGCGACTCTAAGTTGGTAGGGATCGTTAAGCAATAGTGTTCTATACATTTACTTAGCTTCAAGTTAGGAGTTTGTCAGTTTTGCAATTTGGCATGTATGTTATGGCGCACACAGAATATCCTAAGTGCAAATCGTCACGGGTTAGGTGACAATGTATGCCATACGGGGTAATGAATGTGCCGCACAGGTCACAGGAACCCTATTTACATTCATTGTATTCATGATTACCGTGTGTACACTTATGAGCTAACGAATGTGCCACGTAGGCCACAGTAACCCTGAGCTCATGAACCCCAGATCGAATGTTAGTGCAACATAGGTTTACCCTCTATTGTGTAAATCATGATTTGAATGCTTCATAGGACATGATGGTTCTTCAGGTAGTTCATACGATTGTTTAATGAATATTTCGCCAGGTACAACAAAGTACTAGACTCTAGAGTGTGAAGAGACAATAAAGCCTTTGGTTGGGCAGCGGTTCTCAAGTTTGAAGAAAGTGCTGGACTTGCAACCAACAAGGACACCATGATAGCCGAAATTGTCTACTTCGCTAGAAACCGAACTGAAGCTTAATTTTTGCTATTTCTTGATTATTGTATTTGTGTTTGAATAAACGTACAACATATTGTTTAAACAGGCTTATTTATGAAAGTGTGATTTACTGTGTGTATTATAATGTTGCAGCATGTGCGTGTAGAAAGACAACGTACAAGTGTGTGTGCGCCTAAGTTAAACTCTGTCACTGTCGGTAGCCGGAATAGGTAAATGGCCTCTTAAAAATATTAATTGTTATTTTTTTCCGATTTAATGGCTTAATTGCTTTGTTTTCCTGAGTTCAATGACTTATTTGGAGCTTATTTGAGTTTGATGGCTTAATTACTAATTCCAAAATGGTTTGATGACTTATTTGTATTTTTTTTTTTTAATTTGATTACCAAATACGGAGTAAAATTTTCTTTTTAAGTCATAGTGGCATGACAATTTTGAAATACGAAGAGTTTTTATTTTTTATTTTTTTATATAACTACGACGTGAATATTAATTATGAGATGAATTAATTAAGAGGAAAAATGATATTACTTTTCACTAAAAAATGGTGAGATAATGTTGCACAGCTTTTTATACAGTCAAGTCAAGTCAAGTTCGGTGAATTATTTATTTCTTAAACATTATTAGAAGATTTTTTTTTTTTTTGAAACAACATTATTAGAAGATTTAGAGTCATTTAATTTCATTATTTGTTGTGCATATTGCCGATCGAGTTTTCCTTTCTTCATCATCATATCCTTGCGTGCACTGCAATGGATATGGAACATCCTTCTTTCGTCTCTTCATGTTATGATGTTTTCTTGAGTTTCAGAGGAGAAGACGTTCGCAACAACTTCGTCGACCATCTCTATAGTGCCATGCAGCAAAGAGGAATTTACACTTTCAAAGACGATGAGAAGCTAGAAAGGGGAAAGTCCATCTCTCCCGCACTTGAGAAGGCAATCCGAGAATCGTCCATGGCGGTCGTCGTCTTCTCCGAGCACTATGCTGATTCTACATGGTGTTTGGAGGAATTGATGAAAATCATGGAGTGTATGGAGGTGAAAGGTCAGATGGTTGTTCCCATTTTCTATGGCGTGGATCCATCGACGGTGAGGAAACAGAATGGAAAGTTTGGAGAAGCCTTTGAAGGACACGAGAAGAGGTTTGAGAAAGAAGGAGAAAAGGTGAAGAAATGGAGGAAAGTGTTGGAGGATGTATCCAATTTGTCCGGTTGGGATCTCAACAACACTCAAAATGGGTAAATCTTAAACTCTATTTTGAGTTGTACCTTCCTCAAACTGAAAAACGTATTTATTTCTCTCTTTTATGACTTGTACCTGCTGTTTGTGGTATATATAGGCATGAAGCAAAGTTCATCCAGAAAATTGTTGAAGATATGATTACTAAATTGGGTCCAACAAGGTCAACTGATGATCCAAAACTTGTAGGGGTGAAGCATCGTATACAGAAATTGTATCCACTGATAGGCATTGGGTCTAGTGATGTTCGCTTTGTTGGAATACATGGGATGAGCGGGATTGGAAAGACAACTATTGCTAGAGCTCTTTATGACAAGATCTCGATGAAATTCGAAGATTCTAGTTTTATTCATGAAGTTAGAAGCGAGGCAGCCAAACATGGTCTGGTGCACTTGCAACAGAAACTTCTATCCAAGATTCTTTCAGTAAAAGATTTGAAAATAGACAATGTCTTTGAAGGAGAAAAGATGATACAGCAAAGGCTGCGTTGCAAAAGAGTCCTTGTTGTTCTTGATGATGTTAATCACAGGGATCAATTGGAGTCCTTGGCTGGAAACAGCAATTGGTTCGGTGCAGGAAGTAGAATCATCATAACAACCAAGAATAAGCACTTGCTTATTAGCCACAAAGTGAAAATTATGAAATACTATAAAATGGGTGTGCTAGAGGAAGCTGAAAGCTTTCAACTCTTTAGGCATCAAGCATTTAAGAACCAGGTGCCGCCTAGCAAGGAATTTGAGGAAGTCGAAGCTCAAGTGGTATACTATGCTGGCGGCCTTCCTTTGGCTCTTAAAGTTTTGGGTTCTTTCCTGTATGGTAGAGACATTACTGAATGGAGAAGCCAAGTGGAGCGACTTAAGGAAATCCCAGAAAATGAGATTTTAGAGAAACTTAAAGTGAGCTTCCATGGGCTCAACAAAATTGATCAAAAGATTTTCTTAGACATTGCTTGCTTCTTTAATGGGAAGAAGAGAACATCCATAACAAGAAAACTTAACAGTTTCAACTTCCACTCTGACATTGGCATAAAGATTCTCAGGGAGAAATCTTTGATAAGTATTTCAAAAGGTCACGTTTTGATGCATCAATTAATACAAGAAATGGGGTGGTCTATTGTTCGCCAAGAAGCTTCAGATGACCCAAAAAGATATAGCAGGTTGTGGCTGCCTCAGGATATTTCTCAACTACTCATAGGAAGTGAGGTAAGTACAGTGATTATCTGATCTGTATGTAAACAATATCGAATCCTAGCTTTATTTTAATTTATGGAATTCCTTTTTAGGAATTTGTTTTCCTGTGAAATTAATGTCAGGGTACAGAAAAGATCGAAGGTATAACATTCAACTTGCAGGCTGCAGCAAATGTGGAAGTTAGTAGTGAGGCCTTCACGCACATGACAAAGCTAAGGCTTCTCAAATTTCACAATGCAAACGTTTCTCAGATCCCTAATTTTCTCCCTGCGGAGTTAAGGTGGCTCCATTGGCACGGATATCCTTCAAAAATGTTGCCTGTTAGTTTCCAGGGACAAAAACTTGTAGGTCTTAAAATGCAATATAGCCGTCTCATACAACTTTGGAAAGGCTTGAAGGTTTATCTAATTATTTCTCTTCAATTTTCTGCTTTCATATGATATACGATTCTTATTTCTCTTTTATGCCTCACTTCTACAGGTTCTGAACAATTTGAAATTCATGAACCTAAGCCACTCTCAGAAACTAATTAGGACTCCAGATTTCACAGGAACCCCAAATCTTGAAAGGTTGATTTTGAAAGAGTGTACAAGTTTGGTAGAGATCCATGCTTCTATTGGATTCCTCAAGAACCTTGTTTTACTTAACCTAAACCACTGTGTAAATCTTAAGAGGCTTCCTGAAAGCATTCATTTAGAAAAGCTTGAGACAATGATCCTATCAGGCTGCTTGAAACTTGAAAATTTCCCAAAAATTGCAGCTCCCATGGCTTGCTTGTTAGAAGTACATGCTGAGGCTACAGCTGTAAGAGAACTACCATCATCGATCGAGTGGCTCACAAACCTTAGGTTAATAGATCTAGGCTTTTGCAAGCATCTTGTAAGTCTTCCAAATAGCATTTGTAGATTGAAAGGTCTGCAAACTCTCATTCTCTCTGGTTGTTCCAATTTTGGCAAGTTACCAGATGATTTGGGGCAAATGGAAGGCTTAACAGAGCTGTATTGTGATGACACAGCAATCCAGGAACCACCATCATCCTTTTCACTTCTAAAGAAGCTCAAGTTCTTAACCTTTCGTGGATGTAAACCTTTGGCTTCTCAATCGCAGCGTTCTCTCTTCCTCTCTAGGTTGCTGCAACCAAGAACTTTTCAAGATATCAAGGCTTCACCCTCTGTTTCTCTTTCTGGTTTATCTTCATTGGTACAACTTGATATTAGTTGTTGTAGTATGTTTGATGGAGGCATTTGTTGTGATCTTGGGGAGTTGCCGTCTTTACAAGTTTTGAATCTTAGCAACAACAAGTTCGTTAGTATCCCAGCCGAATCCCTGGCTCACCTCACCGGACTTAAGAAACTTGATCTCGTTGGATGCTATAGGCTTGAAACTTTGCCAGACCTTCCTTCAAGTATAAAAGAGGTTTATTTAGATGAATGCAAAGCTTTGAGAGGCAACATAGATATGTTTGCAAAATACCCAAAGTTGTCACGCATTTCATTCACTAGATGCATTCAACTACTTCAGAATCCGCTTTATAGTGACGTGGTTGATGCAATATGGCAACACCTGCTCAAGGTAACTCAGCTCGATCGTTTGGTAATTATTATAGTACAATGCTTTATTAGATCTGATCTGTCTCACAAATTGAGACCTGTGAGACGGTCTGTCAAGAAATTAGCCCTATGAACTAATAGTGATTGGTATGATCTTTGTGACACAGGGACTATCTGTGGCAGATCGACATTGTAGTGTCTTTTTTCCTGGGAATTCGGTTCCTGAGTGGTTTACCTACAAGAACTTGGGACTTTCAATTTCAGCAAACCTGCCTCAGAATTGGTACAACGACAAATTCATGGGATTTGCTATTTGTGTGCCTGATGTTAGAAGCATTACTTGTGTTTGTTCTTATGATGTGAGTGAAAAGTATGGGATTGAAGTGGTTTTTGGTTACAGAAGTCATGATGGTGGTGAGAATTGTGTTTTAACGTTTATTGGCATGGTAGGGAGTGAAGAGTATATGGTTTCTGAGCGCAGTTGCTTGGCCTATTTGTCATATGGGTCTTTGATTTTGCCTGGATGTGAAGATCCTAATGAATGGAGCCAAATTGTGGTTGAGGGTGTTGGTGACTATGAAGGCATTGGAGGTTATGGATTGCAGCTTGTGTATGAGGATGATGTTAAACAGGCTCATGCTCAGGCTAATGAACTGCTTATGATCCAAGATGACTCTTCTTGATATTTTTGACGTTCAAAATTCAAATTTAAAAAAAAAATTTAATTACTTTTGGTGCAATTAAAAGTCAAGAGACCAATTTAAGAAAAGAGTTTTTTCCACTTTTGGTCCTATGACTTTAGTGTTTCCGTCAATTTAGGTACACAACTTTCATTCCTGACATAAGTAGTGCTTGATTTTGATTTTTTGCCACTTTTAGTCCTTGACTTTGATTTGTTTTCTATTTTTAGTCCTTTTGGCCATCCGAGCGACAACTTGTAATTGGAATCAACAAATTATTGTGTCGTTAAGGGTAAAAGTGTCTTTTGATAAGCCCTAAATATATTTATAAATAAAATCAGAGCAAAAATAGGAAAAAGAAACATTATTTGCTTGTTCTGCTTCGCTTTTCAAGCGTCAATTTTTAATCGGAATCAACAAACTGTTGTGCCATTAAAGGTAAAATTGTCTATTGATAAATCCCTAAATACATCAACGTTATTTACCCTTAATGACACAACAGTTTGTTGATTTCGATTAAAAGTTGTCGCTTAGATGGCCAAAAGGACTAAAAGTGGAAAAAAATCAAAGTCAAGGATTAAAAGTGGCAAAAAATTAAAGTCAAGCACTATTTATGTCAGGAATGAAAGTCGTATACCTAAATTGACGGAAGCACTAAAGTCATAGGACCAAAAGTGGAAAAAATTCTTTAAGAAAATGTCATAGTTGAAAGATCATTTTGAGAATTAACTCATTTAAATATAAAGACCTAAGGGTGTGTTTGGAAAGCAGGAAAATGACTTCTGGAAAATGAGTCATTTTCCAGAAGTCATTTTCCTTTCTAGTGTTTGGTTACACAGCAGAAAATTGTCTTTGTGTGTTTGGATCATTTTCCAAAAAATGAAAAAAATTGTATACTTCAACAATATTCAGTCAACAAATACTTTAACAATATTCAATCACAAAATGATTCTAACAATAGCCAAATAACAATTATGTTCTTTAGATTTGTTATTTAAAAAAAAAAAAAAAAAAACAACTTCACTGCCGAAAACCAATTTTGGTTTCTAAAAACCAAAATTTGTTCCCCTGGTTTTCCAAGTCGGAAAACCAAAATTGGTTTCCGGAAACCATGTATTGGGGAAAAAAAATTAAAGAAAAAAGGAAAAGGGAGAGGTGGCGGTGGTGTAGCAAGGAAGAAGATGAAGGCAGAGCTGTATAGATAGGCGGAAATGGAGTGAGTGGCGTGAGTGGAAAATGACTTCCCCTAAAAAAAAAAGGGGAAGTCATTTTCTTAAAAAAATAAAGCTTATTTTCCATTGACTTGATTTGATTTTTCATTGACTTTTATTTTCCTTGTGTTGCCAAACATTGAAAATTCGAAAAATGATTTCCAGAAATCATTTTCCGGGTTTCCAAACACACTCTAAAGGTAATTGATTCATTAGCGTTAAGTTCCAATGAGGAGAAAAGAAAATCAACTAGCTGAAGCAGGACCTAATAAACTCAATTTCCAAAAAAATTAAAGAAGAGCAAATTAAAGAATACACAAGCAGTGGCAAAGAGCTCAATAAATTAAAGGCATATATACGTACAAACGCTAATTCAAAGCAAATATGTGAAAGAAATTCCACTAGAACATGTTTTATCAAATCAGGAATGTTGAGATGCCTCTGCCTCTGCCTCTGGTGGAAGCCGAGGGAAATAAGAATCTAAAGAATCCCTTTTCTTCTTTACGTAGTGTGATCCATCAAAAACTGCAGGAAATAATCCCATTTTACCAAATTGGGAATGGGACGAGTTGCTTTGGTCACCCTGTTTAACATCATCTTCATACACAAGCCGCACTCCGAAACCTTTGTGTACAAACCAACCTGCATTAGGTTCTTCGGTAGAAACCTCATATTGGCACCATTCATTAGGACTATGAACCCAATCATTGTAAACCTCCCAATAGTTATCAAATGAGTAATAGGCCAGGCAAGTGATGTTAGAGTCCACATATTGTTTAACCCCCATAAAGCCAATCCCACCTCCAATATATGCCTTTCTACCATCTGGAGTTATCAAACTTTGCCTGACAACAATCCCATTTCTAACACCGAGATTAGGATAACGCAGGATGGGTCTTGAAGTATTTATCATCTCAGAAACAACACACAAAGCAAATCCTACAAATTTGTTATTGTACCAATTTTGAGGCAGGTTCACTAAAATTGAAGGCCCCCAGTTCTTATAGGTAAACCACTCAGGAATCATGCTGCCAGGAAAACAGAGACCAAAATCACCATCTACAATGGATAGTCCCTGTATGCATGTGTCACAAAGATCATATCAGTCACTACTAGTTCATGTATAAACAAGTACTAATTAAATAATGATTTATACAATTAAGTTACCTTGAGCAGGTGTTGCCACATTGAATCAACCATCTGACTGTTACCTTCATCCTGAAGCAGTTGATCACATTTAGTGAATGAAATCTGGGCCAAATTCTGGTATTTTATAAAAGAATCTATGCTTCCTTTCAGAGCCGCGCATTCATCTAGACAAACAGTTGCTAGACTTGATGGGAGCTGTGGAAAAGTTTCAAGCTTCTCGCAACCAACCAGAAAAAGTTCCACAAGTTTTGGGAGGCGCGAGATGGCCTCAGCTGGGATGCTAACAAACTTGTTGTTGCTAAGATTCAATAGTTCCAAAGAGGACAAGGCTCCAAGGTCAAAAGGGATGCCCCCATCTAACATACTACAATCTCTAAGATCTAATTGTACCAATGAAGACAAACCAGACAGACAATGTAAGGATGAAGCCTTGGTATCTTGAAAAGTTGCCGGCAACAGCCAATGAAGGAAGAACAAATACTTAGATCCAGAAACCTGAGGTTTACATCCACGAAATGATAAGATGTTGAGTTTCTTTAGATGGGAAATGGAGGACGGAAGATCTTGGATCGCTGTGTCGTCACAGTAGAGCTCTTCTAAACATTCCATGTCTCCCAATTCATCCGGCAATTTGTCAAACTTGGAACAACCAGAGAGAGTGATAACTTTCAGACCTTTCAATCCACAAATGCTACTTGGAAGGCTTGTAAGATGTTTGCAATAGCTTAGATTTATTAATCTAAGGCATGTGAGGAACTCGATGGAAGATGGCAACTCTCTTAAAGCAGTAGCTTCAGCATATAAGTCTAACAAGCAAGCCATGGGACCGCAAATTTCTGGAAAACTTCCGAGTTTTAAGCAGCCTGATAGGATAAGCGTCTCAAGCTTTTCCAAACAAATGCTCTTGGGAAGCTTCTTAAGATTTATACAGTTCTTTAAGTTTAGTATAACAAGGTTATTGAGACATCCAACAGAATCATGGATCTCTGTCAAACTTGTACACTCTTCGAGAACCAACCTTTCAAGATTTGGGGTTCCTCTGAAATCTGGAGTCCTAATTAGATTCTGAGAGTGGCTAAGATTGATGAACTTCAAATGGTATAAATCCTATAGAAGTGAGACATAACAGAGAAATAAGATTGATTGAATGTGACACTCTGAACGCAAAAAAGAAGGATAAATAAAAATTAATCAGATAAACCTGCAAGCCCTTCCAAAGTTGTATGACACGACTATATTGCATTTTAAGACTGACAAGCCTTTCTCCCTTGAAGCTACCAGGCAAGCTTTTTGAAGGATATCCATGCCAATCGAGCCACCGTAAATCGTGAGGGAGAGAATTAGGGCCATGAGAAGCATTTGCATTCTGAAATTTGAGAAACCTCAGATTTTTCATTCCCGTGAAGGCTTGACTACTAACTTTCACGCCTGTTATAGCCTGGTAGTTGAGTGCTATACCTTCGATCTTATCTGTACCCTGACAATTCAAAGGAAGACAATATTCTAAAATGTAATGGTAAATAGTAAAACAAATTAAAGGATATTGCTTAATCTGTTACATTGTTTTTAAAAGATCACCTCACTTCCTGTCAGTAGTTGAGAAATATCCTCAGGCACCCACAACCTGCTATGACTTTTTGGATCCTCTGAAGCTTCTTGTCGAACAATATGCCAGCCCATTCTTTGTATTAATTCATGCATATATACACGACCTTCCCAAACAACTATCAGACATTTCTCTAAGAGAACCTTTACACCAATGACATAATGGAAGTTGAAACTCTCAAGTTTTCTTATTATGGATGTTTTCTTCTTTCCATTAAAGAAGCATGCAATATCTAAGAAAATCTTTTGAGCATTTTCGTTGAGACTAAGGAAACTTCCTTTAAGTTTCTTTGTAATCTCATCATCATCATCTTTTGGGATTTCCTTAAGTCGGGCTACTTCACTTCTCCATTCAGCAATATCTTTGCCACACAAGGAAGAACCCAAAACTTTAAGAGCCAAAGGAAGGCCACCTGCATGACGTACCACTTGAGTAGTGAGCTCCTCAAATTCCTTGGGAGGCAGGTCTTGCTTAAAGGCATGCTGCCTAAAGAGCTTAGAGCTTTCACCTTCACGCAGCAAACTCATTTTATACAATCTCAGAGACTCAATGTTGTTGCTAAGGAGTAAGTGCTTATCCTTGGTTGTTATGATGATTCTACTTCCAGCACCGAACCAATAGCTGTTTCCAGCCAATGATTCCAATTGATCCCTGTGATCAACATCATCAAGAACAATAACCACTCTTTTGCAACGCAGCCTTTGCTGTATAATCTTATTTCCTTGAAAAACATCGTTTATTTTCAAAGTTTTATCAGAAATAATATCAGAGAGAAGCTTCTGTTGCAAGTTCGCCAAACCTTTGGCTGAACCATGGTTTGCTATCTCAGCTCTAACTTCTTGGATAAAACTAGCACCCTCAAATTCATTTGAGATATTGTCAAAAAGAGCTCTTGCAATAGCTGTCTTTCCAATCCCGCTCATCCCAAATATTCCAATAAAACGAACATCACTAGACCCCCGGCCTATCAATGAATAAAGTTTCTGCATAGGACGCCCCATCCCAATGAGGTTTGGATCACCACTTGGCAATTTAGGGCCCAATTTAGTAAAGATATCTTCAATAATTTTCTCGATGAACTTTGCTTCATGCCTATATATACCACAAAAGGCAAGAACAATTCATGAAAGAGAAATTAAATTAATGAAGATGCTGTCTTGTTTTTTGGGTTGATACTTGCTAATGTCAAAAATTGACCTCTAATAAACATAAGCATGCAACTTCAATTTATAACCAACCAGGGAACACCTGAAACATTATCTTTAGACGTATATATATATATGTAGAATACATTTCAAAACATGTTTATTTTCACTTGACAAAGCAAAAAGGTTAAACAAATCAAAACGTTTAAGAAGATGCTTGCTAAATAAACTTGGATGCCTTTTAAAATTCTCAATAAGGTACTTAAAATTTTTGCCTAGCTAGAAAATCTTCTCATGAACTCAACTAATGAACGCAGATTATATAGGCAACAAACGAAATCTACTTTCCATCATTAAACAAAATCTGGAAGTAATTAGCTTTTATATATTTCCTTTAAACAATTCCTCCATTAGCAACTATAGGGAGGTTATATACTTATATGAAGTTAATGAGACTTCCATTACCATTATTTAATACAATAATTTAAATTAAATATTAAATTATTTCATAGGCATAATGGCTGCATAATTGATCAAGAAAATGAACTAAAGAAATGAATCATATCCATGGCACACAAAAAGTATCTGTAAAATTGCCATTTTTCCACCATTTTCACTACCGTAATAACCGTAGCTACCATGCAACTTACCTAAAGGAGTTTTGTGCAAATTATTTTCAGCCCACCACATCACTAAATATTATGTTTGAATCTTGTGCTATGCCTTAATCATAGCAAGATCCAAGACACACTTTAACGACATAATCCTACCTTAAATTACAGCAAAATTTCTTAGAACCAATATAATGATTTCGGTTTTGATATATTTTACCAGCTTTAGATAATAATCCAACAATCCGATCAATGAATATAATTTGCTACAATATAACACCATATTAGCCATTGTTGTAAAAATCGGCCGAGGAGATTTCAAGCCTAGATGCCTTTTAGTCGGCCAATTGACTAGGTACCCTTGACACACAACTTGACTGAGTCAGCATCTAACTCAGTCGAGTTGACACCCAACTTAACTTGATTGAATTAGCACCCAACTCAACACGACCGAGTCAGCACCCACCTCGGCCGAGTCCACACCCACCTCAACTTAGTCAGCCTAGTTTTTTTTTTTTTTTTTTTTTTTTTTTTTCACAGAGAAGAGAAGAGTCAGGATTTTTTTTTTGTTTGCATTGATAGCCTTGAAGTAAATGAAAGGCAAAAACAATTTCTTTTATTTATTTGCCAGGTCTTACTTTCTATATTTTAGTATTTATGCCTTAAGTAAGTAAAAAGATTAGTAAATATAATAATTTGAAGTAAATGAAAAGTCTTTTATGCTTTCTTAAAGCCTAAAATAATTGAAAGGTCTTTTAATTTATATTTTGATATTAAAATTTAAAACAAATTTTTTTATATATACTTAGGCACCTATCCAAAACCCGATGAACACCGAGCACACTTTACAACTTTGAGTGCCTTGTATTTTTTACCACCTTAGTATTATCACGTAGCAGGCATCTGTATTTCTTTGCATAATAGAAAACACACCATCACTATCAAACCCGAAGATATGTACCTAGTACACTCTAAGATTCTAGCTGACAAAATATCAAAAGAAATTAAATAAGCTACCACAGCTTAAACAACCAATGCTAACGAGGCGTTAACTACTATAAAACTTATATAGGGATTGTGACATAAGAGATCGAAATTGAGCATGAGATAAAAGAGTTTAAGATGTACCCATTTTCAGTCTTCAATTCTCGACCTGACAAATTGGCTACCTCCTCCAGCACTTCCCTCCATTTCTTCACCTTTTCTTTCTCAAACCTCATCTCGTGTTCAGCAAAGGCTTCTGCAAACTTGCCCTTTTGTTTCCTCACCGTAGATGGATCCACGTCATAGAAAATGGGAACAACAAGACCGTTCACTTTCATACACTCCATGATCTTCACTAGTTCCTCCAAGCACCTCGTGGACTCAGCATAGTGCTGGGAGAAAATGACGATGGCTATGTACGAGTCTTCGATTGCTGGGGAAATGGACTTCCCCCTTTTAAGCTTATCGTCATCTTTAAAGGTACGAATCCCCCTTATCTTCAAGGCACTGTAGAGATGATCAACAAAGTTCTTGACAACTTCTTCTTCACTAAAGCTCAAGAAAACATCGTAATTACCGCATGAAGGGAAAGAAGAAGAAGGAGGAGGTTGTTCCATTACAGTGATCTAGACGAAGGGAGAAAGAAAGGAATTGACACTCTCTAGTGGCTAGTGGAGTATGAATAATCTCTATTTTAATATGTCTAAATAAAGAATTGAAAAAATAAATAAATATTTTTAATGTTTTGAGTTATGGCCTTATGGGCCAAGCTGACTCAAGATTTTTATTAGGGAAAATTGTAATTTTTATATTTCCTATGGCAATTATGTCACCCCTGAATTATTAGTGGTGTAAATATTGCTCCTCAATTTTCAAAAACGGTACATATATTGCCCCTCCCATAACGAAGGAGGGGCAATATTTACACCACGAGAGGGGCAATATATGTACCATTTTTGAAAATTGAAGGGCAATATTTACATCACTAAAAATTCAGGGGTAACATTGATAATTGACATATTATGAAGGGCATAAATTACAATTTTTCGTTTTTATTAATTGGCATAACCTGTTGGTTCCGGTTTGATTGAGAAAAAGTTTAGAGGTGGAGGGAGTGTGAATACACTTTAAAAAAAAATAAAAAAATTCTTAAGTTTTAAAAATTAAAATCAAAGATTTTTCACTCGACTAAGTTAAGCTTTTAACACTTTGCAAAGGTTATTGTTGACCACTTAACTATATAGTCAAGAATAAAAAGTTGTGTAGCGGAAAATAAACTTTCAAGAAATTAAGCCAGATAAAAAAGCGCGCGGGAGTAGATCAGGTAGATATGGTGAAAATTATGTGCAACTAAACTAAATGAGACATGTAATTTAATAGTGGTTTGAAGGTGCGCAAATTTTACTATGGACCATGCATCAAGACGACGTCGTTTTGATTAATGAAAACAGACGGTTGAAACGGCCTCCGTTCGGCACCATTCACTTTCAGTTTATATACACTACAGTTACATTTCAACACAACTGCAGTTACATTTCAACATAACTACAATTTCTTTTCGATATAACTACAGTTTCATTAAATATTATACACTCAAATATGTGAATTTGATATTCAGTTTCCTTTCAATAGAACTACAGTTTCTTTTATAATGCACTGCAGCTTCATTTCAACACAATTACAATATCATTTCGATATAACTATAGTTTTATTGGACAATATACACCCAAAAATGTGAAACTGTTATTCAGTATCAGTTTATATACACTGCAGTTACATTTCAACACAACTACAGTTACATATCGATATAATGACATTTTCATTCGATAATATACAAAC
This sequence comes from Ipomoea triloba, assembly GCF_003576645.1. Classification (NCBI taxonomy): domain Eukaryota; kingdom Viridiplantae; phylum Streptophyta; class Magnoliopsida; order Solanales; family Convolvulaceae; genus Ipomoea; species Ipomoea triloba. Next base: position 26,849,694 of record NC_044919.1, on the reverse strand, counting down.
AAATGTGAGATAGTATCTTTTGAGATGAACTGTAGTATCAATTACGGAGCCCCGTTACGACTTACGGCAGCCGTTTCTCCTACTTACTAAAACGACGTCATCTTATGACCATGGTCCACGGTATAATGACTGTTGAAGGTGATATAATCATTCTACTCCAATATTCTCCTAATGTATATGAGAAATTAACTACAATCAATTCTCTAATACAAGCCAAAGACGTTATGGTTAAGTGGCATAATTGTAGTTCTCCTAAATGGGAGGTCATAAGTTCAAAACTTGGTGGGGAGAAATATTACTTACAGTTGAGACTTCAAATCCTTGTATTGTGACTTTAAACAAATCTCGTTGAGCTGAGTTACTAACCTTTTATAAAGTGGACGATTGATTTGCAATGACGGTTACGTTGTGGCTTTGGGTTCATCATCTTCATCATAATCCTTGCTCTTCATCTTGAGCTCATATGCTTTTAAGTCACGAAAGAGTTGGACAGTTGTTATGGTCTTAAGATCTCGAAGGTCACGTATGAAAGTGACCTTCAACTACCATATGCCTTGGGTAGTTCGTGTAGAATTTTGAGACCGGTATCCTTTTGGCTTATCTCTAGACCAATGTATATTATTTCACTTAGTATCCTCATGAACTTGGTTTCCATTTTAGTAATGTTCTCTCCACTAGCCATCTTAAAGTCCTTGAACTTCTTCATCTCTAAAATCAACTTAATTATTTTCCTTCACAGCGTATGGCCAATCTGGGCATGACGATTTTTACACCCCATTAAGTGCGGTGTATGATCCTACATAGCCCGGGTCGTCATCGCAAGTAGGTCAGGGTCTATTCCATGTTCAAGACCCGAGACCGTCATTCGATTCAAATCCTCTTCAACACCCCATCCACGACTACCTATTTGGATCCTCATCAGTGCAAGGCGGCATTGAAAACATACAGTCTCAACAGTCGCAGTCAAATGTTCAAGAAGAGCAACAACTGCAGCAGCCAAGGAGGCCTACAAGACAACGCCGGCCACCGCTTTGTGGAACCGGATCCCCGACACCAAAGGTAAAACATTGTATATGAATTGTCTATGCTTTTATATTGTGCAATTAACTAATGCTAATTTTTATTTAGACACGGATGAAGTCAACAGCCGATGGTGATTGTCTACATTGCTCGACTACATTAGCACTATCACCTCGAATTTATATATGTTTCCTATTATGTACTATATGATAGTTGCTACCGAATTATTCAATTTGACTACGAGACCACATTCTGGAACTTCAAATCAAACGTGCAATTGTGTTGTGCTAATTTCTGAAATTAATTAATGTGCTTTATTATTAAGTTCTGCATTATTTAATTTGTTTACATAGTTTGTTATTGTTATTGGATCCTGTGAGTTTGGACTTTACAATTCCTATCACACTGCATAGGATTTAGACCACAAGTTAATAACATTGTCGGATGCACTCACATAATATTAGAAATAGATAAGGTTTTTCGACGTGTACATGAAAATCAATCATAATGCTTCACAATTAAATTTATATAATAATATCACTTTCAGTTATTTTTTGGACATGTTTTATCGTTATACGTTACGTTGCTTAACAACGTCGTGTATTTTTTGTTGTCAATAATGCACAAAAAAAAAAAAAACTCTTTGAGTCCATACTGATTCGCGGTTTGTTTCAATAATGCACAAAAAAAAAAAAAAAAAAAAAAAAACTCTTTGAGTCCATACTGATTATTTTCATCGTATTGATTCTCGGTTCGTTTCAATAATGCACAACAACAAAAAAAACTCGTTATCCATAATCATGTCTAATCAATAATTAAAAAACTCTTTGTTCATCGGTACGGTGATGGAATATGAGGTATTTAGATTTTACCCAAAGCTGATAACTATTGTGGGGATATACTTGAAAAAAAAAAAATCAAAGCCCAAAAAAAAAAAACTCAAAGTCCAAAGAAAAAAAATTCAAAGTCCAAAAAAAAACAACTCAAAGTCCAAAAAAAAAGTCTGATATACACAGGATAAAACGGACTCCTTGAGTCCGACTTTCTTTAAAGTAAAGTCGAACTCATGGATGGGGTTGTTATGCCATGGACCCAGGTCCACATTGCAAGGTGGACCTGGGTCTACATTCACATACACTATACTCTACATTCACAATTTGTAAACTTCACATTCACACATTACAGGATTATATGTTTAGTAAGTATATTACCACTGTTATGCATTCACACATTCAAAATTCTATATTCACAGGTCCTATGCTCCACATTCACAACTTGAGAACTCCACATTCACACATTACAGGGCTACAAGTTGCTAGAACTTCTTAACTCTATTACAGATTCACACATGCATAACTCTACATTCACGATTTCAATACTCCATATTCACAATTTGAAACATCCACATTCACACATTTTTGGGCAACTCTATATTCATACAATCATAAAAACGACGTAGTTTGTTGACCCAGGTTCACGATTATATGTTGACCCTATTTGAGATCCAATTCCCATGCAGGACATTTTGGGATCCAATGTTCAAATTGTGCTCCGACGGGGATATGATTCTCTGATTGGCTGAATCCCGTGGGCGGGAACTTATTTCTATTTTTATTGCCAAAAAATGTTTGGCTTTATTATATTAGAGATTAGAGATTAGAGTTTATAATATAACACAAAAAAAAAAAAAAAGTACAAAAAACTAGGCAATAAATCTTGACCGTTCATTAATGGGTAGCTACATAGCATTCTAGTATTCTACTATTAAGAAAAGCATTCTACTACAATCATAAAGCTTTTATTTATTTATTTATTTTTTATTATTTTTTTAAGTCAGGTTGTAGGGTCCTTTCTTCTGCAGGGTGCAGACACATTATTGGCCATACATTTGCTTGCATAGTAGAGAGCGAGTCTTGTTTTCTTCTTCCCTCTACAGCTCGACTACTATGAATCATACACTGCAATGGATCAACCTTCTCTTGCCAGATATCCTGCTTATTATGACGTCTTCTTGAGTTTTAGAGGAGAAGACGTTCGCAATAACTTCGTTGACCATCTCTACAATGCCTTGCAGCGAAGAAATATTTACACTTTCAAAGACGACGAGAAACTCGAAACGGGAGTGTCCATTTCGCCGGCGCTCAATAAGGCGATCGAGGAATCATCCATTGCCGTCGTCGTGTTCTCCAAGCACTACGCTGATTCTACGTGGTGTTTAGAGGAACTGGCCAAGATCGTGGAGTGTATGAAGGGGAAGGGTCAGATCGTTGTTCCGATTGTCTATGGCGTAGATCCGTTAACAGTGTGGGAACAAAAGGACAGTTTCAAAGAAGCTTTTGATAGACACGAAGAGAGGTTTGAGAATGAAAGGGAAAAGGTGAAGAAATGGAAGGAAGTGCTCGCAGAAGTAGCCAATTTACCCCATCACATTCTCGAAAACGGGTATCTTAAACTCTATCTATCTTGCAATTTTAATCTCCAAATTATTAGGAGGGGGCATTTTCAAAAAACATTAGATTCTTGAGCTTTAATGATTTGAACTTGCCCGGCCACCAGAAAAGAAAATATATAATTAAATAGAGAGAGTGTCATGATCAAATGGGCATTTTCAAAAAACATTAGATTTTTGAGCTTTAATGATTTGAACTTGCCCGGCCACCAGAAAAGAAAATATATAAATAAATAGAGTGTCATGATCAAATGAGGATCACTCTTTTCTGAGAACTATTCTACGCAATCTAATTCTCTATTGTGCAACTGCTACTACCTGGTTGTATGTGTAACTTGTAATGAATGATTGTGCACTTGAAATATGACTATCCAAACACACCTTAGAGTACTATTAAAATAAATCTTGTGACAATTTTGTAATTAATTTAAATTTTAACTTGTAATGTGTGATTGTGCAACTGTTATTACTTGGTTGTGCAGTTTACCCATGTTTGCATAGAAAACTTGGTTCTCATGTGATCCTGACCCCTCCCTCTCTCTATATATATGTTGTAATTAATTTCTCTCTTTTATGAGTTGTACCTTACTGCTTGTGGAATATAATGCATAGGAATGAAGCAAATTTCATTGAGAAAATTGTTGAAGATATCATTGCTAAATTGGACACAAAATCGTCAAGTGATGAGCCACACCTCATTGGGATCAATCCTCGTATACAGGAACTGGATTCATTGATAGACTTGGGGTCTAGCGATGTTCGATTTGTTGGTATATATGGGATGAGCGGGATTGGAAAGACAGCTATTGCAAGAGCTGTTTATGACAAAATCTGGAGTAAATTTGAAGGTTCTTGTTTTATTCATGACATTAAAAGCCAGTTGTTTTCAAAAGTTCATCTGGTGGACTTGCAAAAAATTCTTCTCTCAGAGATTCTTTCTACCAAAGATTTGCAAATAAATAATACCTTTGATGGAACCATGACGATAAAACAAAGGATGCGTTGCAAAAAAGTGCTTATTATTCTGGATGATGTTGACCACATGGATCAATTGGAGTGTTTGGCTAGAAATGATGATTGGTTTGGTGCTGGAAGTAGAATCATCGTAACAACCACGAAACAACAGTTGCTTAATAGCCACAAAGTTAGTTGTATGAGATATTATGAAATGAGAGTGTTAGATGAAGGTGAAAGCTCTCAACTCTTTAGGCAGTATGCCTTTAAGAAATATCCACCTACCAAGAATACCAAGGAATTTGAGGGACTTGAGACTCAAATCATACGCTATGCTGGTGGTATTCCTTTGACTCTTATAAACTTGGGTTCCTTCCTTTATGGTAGAGGTATTGATGAATGGGGAAGTGAAGTAGACCGACTTAAGGAAACGAAGAAGGTGGGATTATAGAAAAACTTTTATGGGGTGTTTGGTAGGATGGAATTGTAATTTTATTTCTATCAAATTTCATGATATAAAAATTCTATTATTTGATTAAAGAGAATTGAATTTTCACGGAATTATAATTTTTTTCTCTCATAATTTTCTCTTTTTACCAAATGCCCTGTTAAAGTTTTCTTTGTCTAAAAAACAAAATGCTCAAAATATTTTCTTTGATATTGCATGCCTCTTTAATGGAAAGAAGATAGCATGCATCTATAACAAGAAAACTTTATACTTTCAACTTTCTTTTCTGTCATTGGTATAAAGGCTTTCATTGATAAATGTTTATTAACTTTTTTCAAAAGGTGGCATTTTGGTGCATCAATTGATACAAGAAATGGGCCAGTATGTCGTTCTCCAAGAAGATTAAGATGATTCGACAAGCTAAGATATAACAAGTGGTGGCTACCTCAGATGAGGTAAGTGATCTTCTCAAAATAGCAGTGTGAGCAAAGAAAATCTCTATGTATTAACATTAAAAAATTCTATACAAAATAAAATATATGATTGTATGGTATATAGACATATAGTGGATACAATTAATCTTGGAAGAAATCACACCAATGGAGAATTACAAAATTATAATAACTCAAAAGATTGGTTGAAAAAATTTAAAATTTTTTAAAAATACATTTTTCAACCATGTAAGGTTGTCATAAATTTTGACTAACATAAAAGGATGATCCGAACTTTTTTAAACTCAACAAAGACCTAACTTTGTTTAAAAAAAAAAAATCAAAAAAAGACCTAACTTTTTGACCACCAAAGTGGTTAAATAGTTTTGGTGGTCAAATTCAAATTTCAAAATTTTTTGAAATTTTGAATTTGTTCTATATATTTGTCTCTTGCAATTCTATACATTTCTTTCCTTATCCCACTTGGCATCTCTTAATAAAAAAAATATAGGATTAATATTTGATGCATCGCCGATGTATAGATGCTATACATCACCGGCGGTGAAGGAAAAGTGAAGAGCAGTGATACGTGGTGAGGTGTGATAAGAGATATGAAATGAAGGGTGATGTTAAAATGAAGAGTCTTGAACTTCCCGAGTGTCGTGTCTCACGTGGATAGCAAATTGGAGAATGTAGGTTTCCTATCTTGTATGGTTTAGATAACACTATAGTAGAGGATGTAGGGATTAAATAAGTAAGGTAGGGAGAGTGCAAAGGTTGGGTTGGTTGATACATATGATTTTATACCTTTATTTGCCCCACGATTCAGGAGTTTTATTGTTTATTTCCTTTACCTTGATACATTTAAGGCTCGTTTGTGTGTTACATTTGGTCAATTTTAGTTTGTTCACAAATAAGGAGCAAAGGAAGGATTTTCAGTCATCTTGGACTAGTTTTCGAGACATAAGGAATCTACCCCGGGACGGAATGGAGCAACGAAGCACAAAAGGAGACAGAAGAGGACCAGGAGGCCGCCTCACGGCCGTGATGGCGGCCGTGACCTCCACCGCGGACAAGCAGCTGGCCACGCCACATCACGGCCCCGATCTCGGCCGTGATGGTGGCCGTGACCTGGCTGCTGTCCAGTATTTATTCTGCGATTTTCTGATATTTGGGACATTCCGAGCCCTAGTTTAGTTAATTGCAATTTTTCCCTTCTTTAGAGTTTTCCATAGCATAGAATAGAGCAGATTTACATCATTGAATTCAGTTTGGAGCTTGGAATCATCGTTTGGATTGAAATTGCTCTCAAGAATTGTTAGTAAAGTTTTCCCTTTTTATTCTTTAATCTTGCAGCTATGATTTCAATAGTTAATTCTTGTTTTGCGTTGTTTACTTCAATCATGCGTGAGTAATTCGCTTATGGGTTTGGATTAGGGGTCCATTGTTAATCTTGATGTTCAATTTGTGATTATTGCATAAAGGGATTGAATCTTTTACCTAGGGTTTATGTTGATTTGGGGATTTGCTTTCTACTTGTTATTGATTGATGGCCACAATTAATTGCTAGTCTAGGAGAGGGATTCATTACAACGAAAGTTGGATGGAGACCTCGAGTCTTACCAATTTCAACCTAATTTTCCTACTATGAGAATAGGGGTAATTTTGGGGGCTTACAATGCTTAGGAGCTTAAGGTTATGATTGATGCATCACGACAGTGGGGCAATTGTAGCCTAATTCTGTTTATTGATTACGAAAGTAGCTGGATTGAATTCTTATGCGCATTGCCCATACATCCTTAGGTTAATTATTCTTTCCCTAATTCTGAGATTGTTAGAACATCAAGGTTACAATCCCCCTAATCTGGTCATTCCCTTATCATACAGTTATCTCCTTAGTCAATTGTTTTCTTTTAATTTTCATCATTCAGTTATTAGTTGCTTGGATTCTAGTTGATTCACGTACTCTAGTGTCTAGTTTTCTTAATTCATACAATTTCGTGCCATAATCCCAATCCTCAGCGGAACGACATTTACACACCCATACTTTCATTCATCATTATATTCATCATTGGTTTAAAAAGTAAATGTGAATTTAAGGCGGATGGGGGCTAGAATGTCGTGGAGAATGGTTCAAAGCATACGGGAGAGATTTGATTTCCTTGAGATATGGTTGAAGGAGCTTGGAACACTGTCCTGAGTGGCGTCACACTCAAGCTCCCAATCCTCAGTCGGTTGGAGAATTTTGTCGAACACTTTGTCTACAAGTTCCCTCCGGATCTCATCTTCTCAGATTGAGAGCGGGAGATGTGGGTAGTGGGGCTCCCATCCCTTTGCGATATCTCACCAAAGGGATGATCCTATATTCTTGAAGAGTTCGGGGTCCTCGATCTAACAAGTTCATCCAAAACATACACACAATTTCAACAATCCCAAAGAAATCAAACTCATTCACAATTTTAAATCATGAACACAAAATCTCCATCCTTCCTAGCCCCTATCCTAAGGACTAGCCCTTCATAGGCTTAAATAACATCATTTCATTCAAATAGCAAAGCATATTTACAAGATCGAAGTAAAAAGCAAATATCTTTAGGAAAAATGAAAGTGTAAGGGAGAATTCCAAAGAGAAATCAAATAACAATGAAAGAGTTTACCCAAGAGGATTCCAAAGCTATGGAGATCCAAGTTTCTCTTCTCCAAGGAGTTCTTCCTCCTCCCACTAATCTTATCTAACCATAATCTAAAAATGAGAAGTGAAAAATTGACAAAAGACTCCTCTCCCCTATCTGAAATGTCCCTTTTATACTAGAATATCGCGCAGAGTTCTGGTGCCCGTCCACGCCAGTCCACACGCGTGTGGGCATGTGTGGATGCTCACTGGAATAATTTCACGCACGCTCACACGCGTGGTGAGGCTTGTGGACGAGAATTCCCCCGTTTTCGTTTCCTTTGTTGTTTTTGGCTTGGTCTTTGCGTGTCCCTGTTTGGATTGGTTTTTCTTTATATCGTTCACGCTTTCCTTGGTTGATTTCAGCCTTTGATCCTGTGAAAATCTTTCAAAACATACCACACGAAGCTCTTTTGCAATTTGTTAGCAAAATATCATGAAAGTGCATAGCTGCACCTTTCAAATCTTTGTTTTGGCAAGAAATCAACTTAATTAATTATAGATAATTATGTACTTTTGGCGTCTATAAAAAAGATGCCACATCATTAAAAAAAAATCAATATTGACCAGGTCATTTTTTTTACAAAATATTTAAAACTTGTATTTAATTAGAAAACTTTTTATTTCTTATTAACAAAATATATCTACTTTTTTAAACATATTTATTACTTAATTATTATATATCTAATTTCCTAATCATTTTTTATTAAATCTATATATTAAACACTCACGAACATATTAATTTGAAGCCATGTTTGGCAAACCTAGCTGAAATGGTAGCTGAAAGCTAAAAAGTAGCTGAAAGCTGAAAAGTTGTAAGCTCGAAGCTGAAATCTGAAGAGCTGTTAAGCTAGCTGTTATGCTTAAAAGTGTTTGGTAAAATTAGCTTTTTGATAAGTTGATAAATGTAAAAAGACTAAAAAGGACATCTACATAAAAGTTAAATAATTTTAAATTTAAATAGGTTTAATTTGTTTACATATTAAAATAAAAAATAATGAAATCAATATAATTTAATAAAATATAAAGTAAGAACATATATTTAAAAATATATAAAGTAAAACAAAATGTTTATAATTCATAAAATTAGTTGATACATACAAAAATTATTGTTCAAACACAAATATCAAATTAAAATTACAACGAAACATATTGAAGAAAAAATGCCAAAAGAGTTTTAATTGGGAGGGATAAATGATGTCATTTATTTAAAATAACTAGTATTTTGTACGCGCGATGCGCGAAAACTCATGCCCAATATTAAAACATTAATAAATACAAATAATTAAAATTTATAATTCAAATTATATATACACAAATAATATATGTATTTTATACACACATATATGATTTACCATTAATAGAAATTTAATTAAAATATCATCAACCATTAAATTAATTATATAATTATATTAATAAAATGATAATTAAAGAATAGGAAAAAGATATAATAGATATAGGTGTATGGTAATAATGATGGAGTTAAAATTAACGGTGTTATAACTGTGTAAGGGTAGTTTTGTATAACAAGAATGTAGTAGGGACATTTTTGTCTAATAACATTGAAGTGTACAACATTTAAAGCAAAATGTATACATTTATTAACATACAAAAAGATGGACATAAATCAAGGATATAACCTTGATTGAGACTTATTATGTTTTTAGATAAGGATAAAGATGGAAAAAAGTTAAGAAGCTACTAGCTTATTTTTGAAAAGCTACCTGAAGTAGCGTTTCAAAATAAGCTCTTATTTTAAACTACTAGCTTATTTTGAGAGCATTACCAAACAAAGCTTATAGCTTATTAGTAGCTTAAAATAAGCTATAAGCTCCTAAATAAGTTTTGCCAAACACAACGAATATCTTCTTCAGTGTTTAATATATAGATATAATAAACATGATTAGGAAATTAGATATATAATAATTAAGTAATAAATATGTTTAGGAAAGTGTATATATTTTGTTAATAAGAAATAAAGAGTTTCCTAATTATATACAAGTTTTAAATATTTTTGTAAAAAAGGTCCCGATTCAACTGGGCCCAAGCAACACGTGCCATAGACTTTTTTTACGGGTGGCGCAGAGTTTTGAACCCATAACCTTTTGCATGGCTCTAATACCAAATTAAAACATGTGCTCCATCTCAACTAAAAGCCTAAGCTTATAGTTGGACTGCGCATTTATATTTATATTATACTTATATGCTCACACATACATCGGCGGTGGATCAAATATTAATCCAAAAATATAAGCAATGTCTTTATTTCATTCCTTTACTCTCCATGTTGAAACTCTTTCGACAACAACCAAACAAGTTTTTTGACGAAGAACAAAGGAAGATCTTATGGCTTGGTTTTCTTGTCACTTAGCAAACCACACGACTGCACAACCTACCTCAACCTTAAGGCTTGTTCGGTTGAGTATAGTTTGGGAGGCATTGAATTGCAATTCAATGAATTTCCAAACTACATTGTTTGGTTGGAGGGAATTGCAATTCCCTTCAAATGATAAATTACAATTCATGGGACCCCATGACTTGCAATTTGGTGGGGAGGAGGGCAATTTTGTTGGTGTAAAGACAATTTTGTCCCTCCTCCCATACTCTTTTTTTTTTTTTTTTAAATTTGAAAGAATTATTATTATTATTATTATTATTATTATTATTTTGAAAGAATTATTATTATTATTATTATTTTGGAAGAATTATTATTATTATCATTATATTATTATTATTATTATTATTATTATTATTATTATTATTATTATTGAAAGAATTATCACCCCCCATAAGGGCATTTTAGTCATTTTCTCGCTTCTTAACTTTCAATTTCCTGTACTCTATTCCTGCATACCAAACACTGTAATTTCAATTCCTACTTTATTCATTGAATTGCAATTCCACAAAATTACAATTCTTTTCCTGCATAATTTTCTCCTCCCAACCAAACGCCCTGAAGGCAGTAAGCCTTCCCCAAGTGTACCCAAGTGTACACTTAGACCAAGTGTTTAGGATTTTAGTTAGGAAATCAACGGAAAAAAAGACATGAGATTACCGACAAATCACCCCAACTTTGTATATTTAAGTTTAAATGCACATATGACTCACACAATCTATACAAGAGCAAAGCTAACAATGACTAGTACTCCCTTTCACCTAACTCTTAGCAAAAATAGCCACGCATGACCAAAGGATTCTATTTATACACATAGGAGTAGTTATAAGCCAACTACCCTCAAGGCGTTTGGTTGAAGGGCGGAATTAGGTGAAAAAGGAATTGCAATTCCATGGGAAAAGAATAATGTGGGAATAAAGTGAGAATTTAAATTTTAGTGGTTGGACGGAATAAAATTACTAGGAATTTCAATTCCAATGTTTGGTATACATGGCGATTGAAAGGGAATAAGTAGTATAAAGTCCAAAATGCTCATTGTTATTATTATTATTATTATTATTATTATTAAATGACAAGTACACAAAAAAATATAACATATTAAATTCCCACATTATTCTTTCAAGTAGTAATATAACATATTTTCATATCAAGAAAATGGGTTTGAGAATGGTGAGGCTTGAGTCTTTCACCAAACTTTCGTTGTAGTGAAAGTATCTCCAAAGCATGCTAATAATTGCTACGTATCAATGGTTAACAAGATAATCCATAAACCATCTCAAACATAAGAACCCTAGGTGGGTTGTTCATCCCCTTTATGCAATAATCACATTTCTAGCATCAAGAATGGCAATAACACCATAATCTAAACCCAATAGCTAACTACTCACACATTATAAACATAAACATAGCAAGGATAAAGTAAAACATCATCAACATTGCAATAAATGTAAAGGAAGAGAAAGGAAAGAGTAAATGAGTTCTCTATTAAATGAACATGAAAATGGTGGTTGGAATCCACTCCAATCCGCAATAAAGAGCCTTCAATGTAAGTAGTGTAAAACTAAGCTAATCTAAGCTATTGATGTCTTTGGAAATGAAGGAAAATAAGCTAAGACTATCTAGGGTTCGGACTTGGGTGAAAAATGCAACAAAAAACTTATATATTGAACAGTACAAAGCCCCACAGCCAGGCCCACGAGCCGTGTGGCTGGCCGTGGGGCTGTCGCGGTTCTGGGCAAAGGTAGTGGAGTCGCATGGCCACCTCCATGGGCCATGGGGGTGCTTCCTGCTTTGTTTCCTTCTCCTGTTAGCGCTCCGCTTCTTCTATCCTTCCTTGAGTGGGATCCTTGCTTCCAAAATTGTTCCAATATGTTTCAAAAAGCTCTTTTTGCTACCCGTTGTGAACCATTTCACCTATGAACACAAAACACACAAACGAGTCTCAATTCCCACTCAAGTTTAGACACTTTGTTCACAAAAATAGCTAAAGTAGGCGGTGAAAAATGGTTTAGAATTAGAGTTATCATTATTGGTAAGTTGGGGCCAATATTTAGCAATTTTCCTTTCTTTTCTCACTCTCCCCTTCTTCAACTTTCTCTTCTTGATTATATTCACCTCTTCCTCTTGTATCACCACCTCGATCTTCTCCACCTTGCATTAAATCATCACCTTGAGGTTTTGAAACCTTTTCGGGAACTCTTTCGGTCAAGTCTTTTTGCATTTGTCCCGCTTTTATTTCAAGACTCTTCAAGGTGGCCTCATTAAGTTTCATCATCTCCACTGTCCATTGTATCATAAATTCCCTCATAGTGAGTGTTAGAGGTTCCAGTGAATAGTTTTGATGATCATATGCTGGTTGAGTACCATTGAAATACGGTGAGTCTTGGGTTGGTGGTGGGTATGAAAATTGAGGTGGCTCTTGGTTGTAATAAGAAATGTAGGTAGAGGATTGAGATATTTGTTGGGTATGAGGGTATTGATCATATGGAGCATATTAGGGATCTTGCAGATGTTGAGAGTATGAATCGTGGTATAGATCTTCGGAATGGTAGAATGAATCTTGGTAGGGTTGTTGTGGGTAAGAAGTTTGGTAGTTTGGAGTGTATGGAGAGTATGAGTTTTGGGGGTGGGATTGTGGTGGATAAGAATTTTGGGATTGAGCATCATAGTAATTTTGAGGAGGTGGGCTTGAGTGATATAATGGGCTATCGGTTAGAGCTTCATAATACCCTTGTTGTGGCATTAAATCTCCATAGCCTTCATGTTAATTGGCCATATAGAATTGAGAATTAAAATATCCTCCTTGATCCATATTGGAGATAGAATCTCCCAAATTGAGCTCCAATTTACCTTATGTTACAATTAATGCCTCCAAAACACTTAAATAACACAAATGAATCAAATAAGCACATATTTAGCTTCCAAACATGAAATTACTCCAAAACACTTAAATGACACAAATGAATCAAATAAGCACATATTTAGCTTCCAAACATGAAATTATATGAGTTTTATATCAATTGTGCACGTAAAAGTACTAAGAATTAGCGCTTAGTAATATTTAAAAAAATAAAAATTCTGAATATAGCTCAAAACCAGCCCACGGGATGTTTGTTACGTTCTAAGCCCAAGACCGACCTGGCCCAAGATTGGCCCTGAATTACATGCAATTGTTATACCATGGACCATGGTCCATCTTGCATTATGGACCCTGATCCAAAAATTATGTATGTGTCTGTAGTTGATATATTATTTAATTGAAGGCACATAACATGTTAACTACAAACACATAAAATGATAACTACAAGCACATAAACTATTAACTGCAAGTACAAAATATGTTAATAATATATTATCTGTGTGCAGTTAACATATTCTATACCTGCAGTTAACAGTTTATGTGTCTGTAACCACTTACCATTTTATGTGTGTTCAGTTAACATATTATGCGTCTTCAATTTACTTACAGGTACATAAACGGTTAACTGAAGGTACAGAATATGTTAACTGCACGCACATAATCTAAAAGTTATTTTGGACTAAGGTTCATAATGCAATGTAGACTCTGGTTTATGGTATAATTTGCCAATTACATGAGACTAGATCAATCCCAATTTGTGCTAGCTCAGGACTTCCCCCACCTCTACAACTCTACCAATCATTATTCCCTCGATCATGTCCACGGAGTTATGTGAACTATAAATAAAAAGTATATTTTTAATATACTAAAAGTATATTATTTATGTACGTTAAGCAGTGTTGCAAAAATTTCGCCTAGGCGTCGATTAATCCCCGCCTAGGCGCTAGACGCCGGTCAACCGCCTAGCGTATCACCTTAAATGGTGGTCTAGGCGGCAGGCCGGCTAGGCGACCGCCTAGGCCGCTTAGGCGCTGACCGCCTAGGCCTCCTAGGCACTAACTAGGTCGCCCAGTCGGCCGATTAACTATATATTCTTCCTTATTTTAATGGGTTATTTCGCTCAAAACTATCAAAACAACATCGTTTTGAGTGAAATAACCTTAAATTGTACAAACTCTAGATAATTTTAGGTTAGTATTTAATATTTTAGTATTAACTTTTTTTTTGAAAGCTAGTAGTAACTATTAAAGTATTATATAATTTATAATTATTAGTCTTTAAAAAATAAAAATAAAAATAAAAAAAATATACGGGCGCCTAGGCGCCGATTAATCCCCGCTTAGGCGTCCTAGGCGCTAGGCGCTCCTCGAGCGCCCGAGAAGCGCCTAGCGATTTTTTCAACCATGACGTTAAGTATATTATTTAAGTACTGAAAGTACATTATTTTGTATACTATCAAATAATGTACATTCAATATACAAATATTGTACTTTTAGTATATTAAAAAAGTAGTTTGTATTCATAGTCCACACAACTACGTGGACCATAATCCATAGAAAAATTTGTTGGCCTCTATTCCAACCTACATTCTAAAAATTAAATAAAATCTAAATGAGATGATGCAGTCTGTTGATTGGATGGTCGGAAAGTGGTTAAAACGAAGTTCATTATTATATTAGATTAGTCCAAGCTGTAAAGGAACAATAATAATGTATGAATTTGTCTTATTAGAAGAATTTGGTGGTCATCTGTAAAGAAATTCAAAGGACGACACGGTGGAGTGGATCAATAATGTTGTTTCCTCTTGCTCAGCAATCATATCAATGTCACAAGGTGGAAAAGTTGAAAGTGAATGGAGCAGAGGGAATGAATTTTCCTTGCATATAAATATATAATGTATAATGTACACTCATCCTCTTCATTAGGATTCAATTTGGTGATGGGTATTTAGTTATTACAAATTGTATTATGAATTCAAATTCATTAAAATAATGTTGTAACTTATAAAAAACATTTTTCCAAACTTTCTCAGTCTTGGATTTTAGAAAAAAAAAAAAAACATTTGATGAAATTAAACCTTAAAAATAGATCAAATCTGCAAAAGAAGAAAAGTATTAATGAAAATCTATCATTCATCAAACACAATCACTGCACCATCTTAAATTTAACATTACTTTGTCCCGACACAAACAAAATTAAAGGCATCAAAAATCTCTTTTAAAGATCCTACATTTTTGTTACTTTTGAAAAAGTTGATTGCGACATGATTAGTCCAAGCTGTAGAGAAGCAATACTGTATGGACTCACTGTTATGTTATCTTTAGCCATAATTACGGTTTGATTTGAATTAAACTGTCTACGGTTGAAATTGAACCGGAACTGAAATCATACAATTAGAACTACTAGAACTGTCTAGAAGGTTCTGATTCCATAACGAAAAAAAAAAATCAATTTTTAAACCAGCAGGCCACTGGCCTGGCCATTTTTATTTTTTTTTGAAAACACCACTGGCCTGGCCTTTGCGACAAGAAATGGAATATTTGTAGTACACAAGCCGCATGCTGCCTGCTGCACTACTGCACTAGCCAGTAAGTTCAGAGCACGGTAATTGAGGAGTTTTTGTAAGTGTGATTAGGAAAGAGAATTAAACTGTCTACAGTTGAAATTGAACCGAAACTGAAGTCATACAATCAGAATTGGGAGGTTCCGGTTCCATAATGATATGTTCGCCTGCGAATGTATCGAGAGTTCTTTTTCGAACAAAGAACAAAAGCTCCAAAAAGATTAAAGAAGAAAAGTAGTGTAATTCATGTCCGTTTAGTATTGAATATTACAAAACTTTAAAAAAGAAAAGGAAATAACAAACTATGCTTATTTCTAAGATCCATAATTCTCGGATCCTTAATCACTAGTGGTGTTCAGTCCATCCTATAATCTAAAAAGCGACTCAGCAATTTGCGCGTTCTTCTCGACCCGTCAATACCAATTCCTCCCCACTCTGTTTTTGCATGCATGTCATCTTGTCCAGTGTTGTCTGGCAGCGGCAATGCCGTATCACACTTGCCTGGCCTTTGCGCCAAGAATTGGAATATTTGTAGTAGACAAGTCGCGTGCTGCCTGCTGCACTAGCCAGAAAGCTCCAGTATTTCTGAAATTTTCAATTTTGTCAAAAATTTTGGAATTTTTTTTTTTTAAAATTGATCGTACGGTGAAGATTTTTAAAATTTCACTTCATTCTCCCTTCTAAGGTCTGTTTACTAACTGAAATTTTTTTCGAATACTACTAACTCTATTACAATGCAGTATCTGTTCATAACTACTTTTCTCAACCTATTGAAGCACAAGAGTCAGCATTTCCCCCACTGAGGCTCCAACCCACCACCTCCCGTATAAAGGGAAGGGTTTGATGCCACTGGACTACAAGGTCCTTGGCAAACAGAAATTTAAAAAATTAAAGAACAGAAAACAAAAAACATATTTATTAGCACAATTTTCCATTTTAAAAACATGAAAAAAAATTTCCAGTTTTCTAGAAAACTGAAACACTATTAAAAAAAGTTTTCTAAATAGAAAACAGAATCATCCATCATCTATTGGACTATATATCACTATAACCACATTCTCACCATTATCTACTTATATATTTATTTATTACTATGATTACATTCATTATCATCTTCTTTTATTTATTATTATCTTCTATCTTTTCTACTTGCATTATTTATTCAAACATAACTTATTATTTGCTTATGCTTAAAATTATACATCATTCACATTATCAAAATTAAAAATTAAAATCTATACCGCGTTTTATATTTTGATTGAACTCAATTGATTATTGGTTCGAATACTTTTAATTATGTTATATCGGATACATGTTTGTTCTAGATATCGGATATCAAAATTTCATATATATTATTATATTAGAATTCAAAATAAAAATTATATATTATATACATGTCATTCAAATTAATATATCCAACAATATTTTAAATATTAGCTCAAAAAATATTAATATTATCTAAACTAAATTTTATGTAAACTTAATAGGTTATTGGTTCAGATATATTTTTATTTATGTTATATACAAAAATAAATTCGGTTCGTATATCAAATGTAAAATTTTTACATATATTGGACTTAAAAGTAAAAATTATATTTATTCTATTTAAACCAAATATATTTTTAAAATATTTTAAATATAAGGTCTAAAAATCACTCGAAATTAAACTTATGTTAATTTTATTATATTAATCTAAAAAAAATTGAAAAAAAAGTGTTAGTAAACAAGTTTTCTAAACAGAAAATAGAAAATGGAAAATAGAGAATGAAAACTGAAAATTAAAAAACAAAAAAAAAAACAAAAAAACAATTTTCGCCCCTAGACTTCCATGCTTGATGCTTTCATTCGTCCACACCCCAACTACACTACAAATTACAGAGTGAATATTTCTTACCAAACTCTCAATATTCTCATTCTCTTAGTTTAGAGTATCCCTTGACTATTAGGATTTTATCACTTTGGTCATCGACTTTCAAATTTACTAAATTTCGTCTTTTAACTATGCAATTTTTATCTAAAATGGTCCCTCGACTATTAGAATTTCACCAATTTGGTCCTCGACTACCAAAGTTGCTCAATTTAGCCCCTAACTATGCAAGTTTTACCTAAAATGGTCCATCGACTATTAGGCCTTCACCACTTTAGTCATCGACTACCAAAGTTACTCAATTTAGTCCCCAACTATGCATATGTTAACCTAAAATTTAAGTTTTTTGTGGATTTGGATACTTTTTTGGCGAGTCGAGGACTAAAGTTGTGAAATTCTAATAGAGTAATAGTCGAGAGACCATTTTAGATAAAAATTGCATAGTTATAGACTAAATTAAGTAACTTTGGTAGTCGATGACCAAAGTGATAAAATCTTAATAGTCA
This sequence comes from Ipomoea triloba, assembly GCF_003576645.1. Classification (NCBI taxonomy): domain Eukaryota; kingdom Viridiplantae; phylum Streptophyta; class Magnoliopsida; order Solanales; family Convolvulaceae; genus Ipomoea; species Ipomoea triloba. Next base: position 26,831,530 of record NC_044919.1, on the reverse strand, counting down.
ATGGACCATTTTAGGTAAAAAAGAATTACATAGTTGGGGACGAAATTGAGTAAGTTTGGAAGTCGAGGACCAAAGTGGTGAAATCCTAATAGTCGAGGGACCAAATTGGGTATTAATTCTTTTAGTTTATCTCTACAACTCTATCTCTATTAATTAGTTTATACTTATAAATGGATGGTTCAAGCAGAGCATCTTTCTCTTATGACGACCAAGCTAGTGGCAGTGATGGAAATCGTGGCAAATCTTCTTCTTTTGAACCTTCACGTCATTAGGTTCATGGGTTTCCAAGCGAATATTAATACCATAAATTTACAACAACAATCATACTATCAAGATTTAAATCCAAATCCCCAACTAACCATAAATGAACCTGAGCCTAGCTCTTATGACTCTGATCTCAACATTTTCATTCTTCCTTTGATTCTAACAATGCTACTTTTTCACACGAAAATGAGACGGAGGAGTTCAACCTTCGAAACAAAAATTTATTCTTTTCAGAATACACAGAAAATTAAACATCCTGACGAAAGAATTACAGTAAAATTACTCATAAATTTTTGCGATTGGTTTTGATAATTCTTCAAATAATACTGTTGCAATCCCTACTCTTAAGGAATTATGTATTTCATATTTTGGCGGTAAATTTTTTTTTATCAAATGTGTGTGTGCCATATGTTAAATTTATGTATTCAATCTGGTTTGGTTTCACTAAGTAATAGTATTAAACCAATTAGAGATGGTATTGTTTATTTTTGAAAACATCCAAACACTCAAAAAGAATTTAGTAGATTTAGTAAAAGAAATAATATGCCCCCTAAAAGATTTCCTCATGATGTTGGAATTCTACTTTTAATTTTTTATGTAGTACTATTCAATATAAAGATTTGTTATGTTTTTTTTTTTTAATAACAATGAAATTCATTTTCAAATAACTTTGGCTTTGTCTAGTGTATATTATCTGACGACACATTTATTTTTAATTTATGCTATAAATATTGTTGTTAAACTTTATGAATTTTGTGATGATCCTATATATTATCTAATGTTATTTGTTGGTTTCATAACTACGAGGTAGTCAACAGCACGCCAACACTACTGTATGTTCAATGAATAATGTATGGTATGTTTGAACAGTATTGTATAGTGGAATAATAATAGCTTTATGAACAATACACCAAGAAAATAACTCTAGAGATGAAAGGTGAGTCACAAATCGACTACTTAAATACCAAGTCTCAACTAGAGATTTTCCTAGACATGTAAGGTCATTCTACCAAGATTGATTCTCACCTACACGATATGAACAAAATGTTAATTGATAATATGAGAGAATAATAATAAAGAAGACGAAGATTTTACGTGGAAAATCCTAATAGGGTAAAAACCATGGGCAAAGAAGAAAGTATTTTCACTACAAGGAGAATATTACAATCTCTTTCTATGTAGTAAAGAGGAAACTATAGAGAGTTTCTCTCTAATAATAGCCATAAGAGGGGAGGTTTGAGTGATTTTGAGATTGATGAGAATGGTGTATGACTAGGGTATTTATAATTGAGGTTTAGGATCCAATCTTCTAAATAACCTAAAGTTTAGGAAATAAAATGAAAATTTTCCATCCACTTTAATAATTATCTATAAAATATATTTTCCTTTACATAATTTGCCACCAACTCCCCATAAGTTTTCTTCAATTTGCCTTCAAGCTTATGTAATATATTCCCCAAAGTTAAAAACATTCTATTGTGGAAAATTAGGTATGATTGTCTTCCATGCCATTTTGTACCACGGTAACATCCAAGTCATGTGTTATGGTCTTCATATAAGTTGTAGTCATTTGAGTTATATTTCCGGTACTCTAGGAATCACTTGATTTGGACATTCCTATGTCGAGATATGATTAAAATACTGCACCATCAGTAAATTGGACGAGAAATACCGTTTCATGGGATTTTGCTCCAATTCATCCTTCCTTAATTATATCTTCGTAATTTTGATTGGGCTGGTTATATAGGCTGGACCGCTATATATAGTCTGAGTCTTCACTGAACATCTAATGGAAATATACTGGCAAATCACTTAGGGTCGGACGTCCAAGCCCAAATATTCAGGCCCCAGCATCTCACCCAACACTATTTTATGTAAATCAAAATTCTTAGAATATTATATAAATATTCCTTTAATTTATTTAATTGCAATGTGTTTTGATCCTTGTTGCAAATTAGTAGGTTTAAGTGTTATTATGAATGTTTAGAATTAGTTTATCCTTGACCGGGATTATGTTAATATTACTTATTTAAATAATGAAATAACAAATTTATTTCATAGCTTGTGTGAAGAGTATTTAGAAGTTTATGGTCCTTCAATGAATATTAGTGTGTCTTCTCGAAGTAGTTCATAGAGCTCTCAATCATCACAACGAAGTCAAGGCTCTAACCTTTTAGCTAGAGCGGGTAAAAGTCGTCAGACAGGCGAGACAAGTTCATCGTCATCTTTGGCATTATTTGAGGAAAAAATTTATTTAAATATTTACATTGTATTTTTAGATATATAATGATGGTGATCTTGATATGATGCTTTACAGTGGTGGAAAGACCATGAAGAAAATACCTATTTATCTATTATTGCAAAACAAATTTTTGGAACCACTTCTTCTACTGTGGCAGTAGAACAAGAATTTAGTGCAGGTGGAAACATGTTTGGCGATACTCGTTGAATAATGACGCCGCAATCCATCGAAATTCAAGTCTGCATAGTTGACTTGGGATTGGCAAAGTGTAGCTTGTTAAAACATTGAGGTTTGTGACTGACTTAGTGACCAAAGCACAAGTCCTCTCCACATGTATGGTTGTATGAGAGTGAAATACTAGTAGAAACCTCAAGAAATTCTAGGAGAAGAGTAAAGTTAGCTAAGTTGGTCGAACCACTATAAAATCTTTATCTCTCATTTACTTTACATGTTTACTTACTACTTATCTCATTCACATTCAAACCCTAACTTTTAACAAGACAAAACATCCCATAAAACTAAAAAGGGGTTAAGATTGAATTTCCGCTATGTTTTACAAACTCTAACTTTCTATATTCAAGCTCACTTGAGTTTTAATTCTAAAAATTCTAGCAAGTCTATTCCCCCTCTGACGAGATGTATGTGGGAGGTTAACGTGAGCGGTCCTGTTGAGATCGTGATGGTCAACACAATTGCCAACCAAACTGCTAAAATTCATAAATGCATTCCAAAGCCAAGACAAGAATGCACCATTGAAGATAGGAGGATGTACAATCTCGATAACATTATTCAAGACATCATCTCTTCAAAGTAGTTGATGACACTATTTTTCCAAGAACATGAAAGTGTTAGTCTGCCTTGCAAATATGAGAGATTTTATTACAAATTGGCGAAGGAGATGAACATGAGAAGGAAAACAAGTTGATCATAGAGATGAAGAAGTTCAAGGACGTTAAGATGGCCAGTGTAGAGAACATTACTGAAATGGAAACCAAGTTTATGAGGATACTAAGTGAAATGATAGACCTTGGTCAAGAGATAAACCAAAAGGATACCGGTCTCAAAATTTTACACGGACTACCTAATGCATGGGAGTTGAAGGTAATTGTCATGCGTGACCATCAATATCTCAATACCATGATAACAGTCCAACTCTTTCGTGACTTAAATGTAAGCAAAAATATACAATCATAATGCCTGTAATAATCTAACATCATAGCGGAAGCTAATATAATTGTGCATCGCCGGCCATAGTTGTTGCATTGCTTGAAGAACGGTAGTTGATACCTTTATTGGATCGTTGTCTCCGGAATGATTAAAGTTTGTTGTTTGTTGTTTACCACTAGTCTCCTGATAGTAACTAGATGATGTGGTTCTGAGAGTATATTAGGAGCAGTGGGAGGACCTGCTTAAATAGCCTATGTGCCATCATTATAGGCTAAGTAACGAAAACCGTTACTTCCGTTTCAAACCACAACATAATGGTCATAAATGGCATATTACTTGCACCACTTAATAGTGCTATAATGTATGGAAAATGGTAACATTCTCCCACTTGGTGCAAGTATTAACTCAAAGAAGCAAAAAGAAACATGAACCATAGAGATAGTTACTCTTGATGTTAGTAGTATCTACTTATGATTACAATGTAACTTGTTCTCTAAGTACCTTATGTGGTATAAAACTTAATGAATAAACCTTATGTTCATTCTTGATTTGTAATTAGTTATTAAAAAAAAAAACCTAATTACTGCCACAATGGCTAAATTTGGCCTTATAAACTTACACCGCTTGATTTGTACAATAATAATGGAAAATTTTACAATTTTTCATTTGGTGCAAGCATTGGCACAACCTTCATTTAAAAAAAAAACATGAATCATAGTGATATGTCCTCTAAATTAAAGTGTGAGTAATACCAACAATGCATCACTTGCATTTGATTTCAAACTTAGGTCCTTTATGAATAAACCCTACGTTTATTCTTGGTCCAACGTTAAGAATGTTTCTCAAATAAATATGCGCATAACCATATGAGGAACCATCCATATTACATAGAAGTGACAAAATGTATGTACGCACAATATAGTCACATAATTAGTTCCATATATCATGTATGATCCTTAAAATTTTTATAAGCATGCCTTAAGTAAGGATTCGAAACTATTAGCAAAATGCTAATATTTTACTTGACCAACTCCTTATCTTTAATACTATCTACGATGACTAAGTTTTTGGAGTTGGCACGTCTGCCACTCCATTTTCATTAAGCTTAGTCAAAGACAGTAATTGAGTAGTCCATATTCCAATGGCTTTAAATGACAAATCTATAAGTCTAAGCCTACAATGGAACTTTAAACATATGAATTAATCTCATGAGTCTTTGCTTACTTTATGTCTCTCAACATTGAATTTATGAGTCTTTTCAAATCTTAATGACCCATGATCAATTTGATGAGACGAAAAACTCCAATAAATGCTAAAGAATTCAACTCATGATAGTTCACCATAAACATCATGCCATTGTTAAAATAAAAACTATTAATGCTGTTACAACATTTTCATAAATATGTTATCAACTTGTAGTTCAAACAATTTGAACTATTAATTTTATAATTAACAAGGCAATGTGTCTTATCCTTGAAGTGGAGCAATCTTGAAATGTGATATCTTAACGATCAAATGACCACTCCCACTAGTCAAGCCATTACTCCGACTGATCAAGTCATTCTTAAGTATTATAGTTGATATACATACACACCAATGATCCTCAAGTACAACTAATTTTACAAGGAACAGAATTCCCCACCATAGTTGGACATGCTAAATATGTACATGTAACAGACACAATTTCTAACTACTTGAACAAATTAAATTGCTCTAGTTGAAATTTGGATAGATATGTACACTTCTAATATAAGGATCCAAAAGTATATCATGTCAAACATTCACAAAGATCTCCTGTGGTTGGGCTGAAAAACCAAGTAAGCCACATACAGTAACAATTTCAAGTTACTAAAGTTTTGGAAATTAACAAAATTCATGTGTTGCCAATGCAACCCATGCCTCATAGAATTATAACTGACCTTAAGGTTATAAATTCTAAAAAGAATATAATGGTATGATAAAATTTTATCTTGATCATCAATTTAAACAGAAGAATCTAGTGACATAAAACTTGCATGTATGCTAAAGATTTATTCAATTAGACTCAACTGAGACTTTATGACAATCAAATAGAAGAATCTAGTGATCGACATAAAACTTGCATGTGGGCTAAAATTTTATTCAATTAGACTCAACTAAAATTTTATAATAAAATTATTATCAAAGTGATAGAAGAATCTAGTGACATAAAACTTGCATGTGGGCTAAAATTTTATTCAATTAGATCCATCTACAAGCTTATGATAAAACTATCAAACCATGTTTGTTTTCTCAATCCCTGTGGGGTAAATTAAGAAATATGATTTGATCTTTATCTTGACAATTTACGTAATTAGTCACAAAGTGATCAAAATCTCTTAATAATTTCATTTATGAAATTGTATGGATCACTTGATATATGTACACCCTAAAGAATATTAATGTATCAAGCTATTAATCTAATTTCCTTTTAATGCATAATAAATACACACAAAAGAAATTTACTTTCCTCCCATATATATTTTGGTGTTTTTACCCTAATTAATCATATGAACATAATAAAATTGCATATGGGCTAAATTTCATATATCATATAATTAATCACAATCAATACGTCTATGACTATATGTGATCACACAAAATTTTAATTAAATACTGTGGCTACTCTTTAATTAATCAAAATTATATGATCACTAGATGGTTATCTTGATATTTTAGGCATCAACTTTAAAGCCTAAAACAAATTATTTAACAATGTGATAAACAATTCCAAGTATACTTCCTGGTTCATGTTTTCTCATACAAAAGGCATAATTGACGGATAATCTTTCCAAATCTTAATAGTTCGCCTTATAGAAAGACTTTTAATCTCAAGTGAACACCTTAGACGGTCTTAAGATGCTTAAACATAATGCACTACCGTATATAAGCCCACACATAAAGTTCAACTTAACAGGAATTTTATAATTCCTAACATATGTAATTCTTAAGGCATATATAAATCCACATAACTAAAAAATGTTATGCTAGTGAACAATTATGCATGAAATTCTATAAGCTCATATCCAAATAAATTGCACAATTTTAAATGAGCCATAAAATTATTATTATTATTATTATTCAAATAATAACATAAATCCAAAACTTAAAGGATTATGAAATCTGAATAATAATAACAATTTATAATAACTATATACTTTTCAATATAATATTATGCACTTAATTTAATTATATGCATAAAACAAACTCATTAAAATATGAATATAAAATCAAATATTCATACTCAATCAAAGTGGGCATCACAATCCAAAGCAATAATGATAACAACTTACAACATATTGATTCCTCAGTTCAAAGACCGATAACCGTTATTACTGAAATAACACTTATGTAATAGTAATAACTGAACAATCAATTTCCTCAATCGTAACCCCTGATATTTGATAGTAATAACTATAAAACGTTATAAAATGTTATCATTATTAACACATATGTTTTGGATAACAAAAAAGAGATTGTTTTAAAATTATGATTTAAATCATACTATCAAAATTCAAAACTAATGATGATAATAACGTCACAAATCATTGATCCATCGGTTCAAAAACCGATAATCGTTATTACTATAATAATTCTAATAATTATTACATAGTAGTAATAACAGAATAATCAATTACTTTAATTGTAACTGAACAATAATAATTATTATTTTTAAATGTTACATAATATCATCATTATTACCATAAATATTTTGGATAAGAAGATTCAATAATAATTTTCAAAATATTATTCTTAATAGCATAATCAAAATCATATGACGAGACTAAAATGGAAAACAATATCCAAATGTCATAAACATATGCACCTTCCACAATTGTGATATAAAATCACACTCCATAAAAAAAATATTATCAAATTATGACAAAATTTCAATGAATAGCCATAATAATCACATAATATTATAAAAATTAGGAGATTTAAAATGGAAAAACAAATTGCTAAAACCGCAAGCCTTTAAAACTTTTTTCGGAAAAATTTTAAAACTCAATAAAATTAAAATCCGAAAACTTTAATGTTGAAAAATGTAAGAACTAATATTTTCAACTTTAATTAACTAATATAAAGGCCTAATTAAAAGCAGTTCTTGACTAAAACTTTAATGATGTTATTAACAAAAACACAATGCAAATTGAATGCAAGAAAAAGTCAAACGACACATGGTAACAAAATTTATCAACTCTAATTGACCTTCTAGTTACCATAACAATGACTGTAAATGCAAACAATTGCACTAATTATCTCAATATATCATCATAAAATATCACTCAATAATGGTGGAAACCATACTTTAATTGTACTTCCTCGGTATCACGAGTTCTTGATCCACTCGGCTTGTCAGCATGTCTATGCTTCGACGTCATTGGCTTACTCGAGTTGTCATGAGGCTGGTGTTTCCTCATGAATCTCTTGAACTTCCTCATAAACAAGGCAAGTTGATCGTTAGTAAATAAATCGATAGGGTTAGAATTTGACCTAATGGTTGATGATGAGGGATGCTTATTTGCGATCAAAGCCACATTTCTTGTCTCGGGTTCCTCCTCAGTTAGCGCTTCCTTTTCAAACTCATACACTTTCAAATCACTGAAGATTTGAGTAGTACTCGTTGTCTTAAGGTCTCGATGGTTACGCATAGCAATGACTTTCATTTCCCAACTCTTGGGTAGTCCTCGGAGGATCTTCAAGTTGATCTCCTTTTGTGAGAGCTTTTTGTCATCCAGATCTCCGGTGTCAGTTAATAACTTCATTAAACGTGCCTCCATGTCAGATATAGATTCCTTCGCTCCAAGTTTGAAGTCTTCGAATTTTTTCGTGGCAATAGTCAGCTTGTTGTCCTTCTCCTGTTCGTCACCTTCACCAATCTGCATGAGGGTGTCCCAAATTTCCTTGGCAGATTTACACTTTCTTACTCTTGGGAACAGTGGCTCGTCTAAAGCCTTGTAGAGGATGTCTCGTGCAATGTTGTCGAGATTTGCATGAGTCATCTCCTCAGTTGTTAACGAGGATTTCTCCTTAGGTCACATCTCAGCTGCTGATGGACCTTCAGCAGCTCTGTTTGGATTAACTTCCAAAATTTGAATTGGCCCACCGGTTATGACATCCCACATCTCATCGTGGATTGTAGACAGATGAGCCTGAATGCGCACTTTCTAGTCATCAAACTTGTCTAGGTTAAACATGAGAAAATGCCTATGATGTTCCATTTTTAACATGTGTGCAAAGTGTGAAAAATATTTTTCAAGCTTTTGAAAAGAGATCACCAGGCAGTATACACGGAGTGTTTACCATTCAAGATAACGTGCTCTGATACCACTTGTTGGTCCCGGTTGATAAGGTGTGAGTCTAGAAAGGGTGGGGGGGGGGGTAGGTTGAATAAACTCACAAGAATTTTTCAAAACATTTTAAAAGAACGAACCCTAGAGAAGGTTGAACTTGACCAATGATAAATGCAGCGGAAAGATAAAGCTTTGACAGATTTTAATATCACTTTGCACGAATTTTGTGATTATGAAAAGTTAGGTTTGGTTGTTAGTATGCAATGTAGTGCGTAAATATAAAGAGAGAGAGAGAGAGAGAGAGAGAGAGAGAGAGATTTTTATAGTGGTTCGGCTGTTAACTAAGCCTACTCCACTCTTCTTCATAAGGATTGCACTATTGTCTCCTTAATAGTACAATATCCTCTCTACAACGTGCTCCTTTGATCACCAAGCCCGGCAGTCACGTTTTACTAGGTTATTCAACTCCTTCAAAGTCTACTCCGCCTCTTTATACTTCTCCCAAGTAGAGATTGGTTGAAATGGTTGAAGAGTTTCTCCAACGTGGAAATCTTGTATTGAGCTTCTTGATTCAATGCTTGAACTGCACAAGATCTCCTTTGAAAACTAGATTGAGAGTTTGAGCTTATGAATATTTTGCACACTGTTTTTAGCTTGTTTTTGCTTTTTGCATTTGTCAACCAACTCCCCAAATGAGAAGGAGCATGGGTATTTATAGGTGTGAATTTTAGTTCCGTTGGATGGAAATTGAAATTCAAAAACCTATATCCAGTGTGTAATATCCGCTGGGTAAAATGTGGCCATTTGTGAATGTCAGTACTTTCTAACCGTTTGTCTACTTTAGTGTAAAGACAATTTGTCTTTTGTCTTACACAAAGGACATGTCATTTAATGCTCATTGGAATCACAACCTAGGATCCGTTTGACATTCTGATCATACCCAACCTCAAGGCTATGGACAAGACAAAATTCCAGAGAATGTCTTTAGAGTCCTTATGCCTTGGGTACTCGTGAGAGTGATTGACCTTATTATTCTCTCATCATCTTCTCAAATTAATCACCTTGATTATTCGGTCTTCAAGAGTTCGGCCCTTCTAGTATTCGGCATGTACATCTTCAGTCTTCGAGTCTTGAAAGCTTTCTAAGCCTTTGGCTGAATTTTACTCTTGATCTGTATGGACTCGTCCAAAAACGAGTTTTGACAAGGATTCGTCCTACTATGAAAACAAAAGACATAAAAAGTTTGAGGGGTCTCCTCTGGTCTTTGGTATCATCAAAATCAATGACTCGGGGTTCCTAACAGTGGGTCATAATTAATCCAAAAATGAATGTTATTTCAAAAAGAATTTATAAGTTAATAATATGCTAAATACATCTTTAAAACATGTTTTTCTAAATAATAACAATAAAATAATTGCAAATAAATGTGCTACTCTTCAAGCACTACAACAATTGTACTAAACCGTATGTACTATTATATGCGCTTAATGTGCTAATCTTGATGCACTATCCAGTTGTACTAAACCTTATGTACTATGCAATATGTTAAAGTCCAATACACTAATAAGGAATTTAACTAAATTGTTAAATATGCATTTCTAAGTCATAAAATATAAATCGCATAATTAAAACCAAATATTATACTTTTTGGACATAATATGCATATTGCAAATACATAAAATCATATTAAACAAATAAATTGCGCAAAAATTATAGCAATTTAAAATATAAGCATACTAAATAATTAAATTCAATTTGCAAATTGAAGGCCGAAAATAATGTAAATGGTTCTAAGAAATTATTTAGACAAGTATAATATAAACAAGGATTTATTGAAACAAACAGATCAAAGCACACAGGCCTAATACCTCCCTTTCTTTTTTAAAAAAAATATTTTCACTGTTTAACCACTCAATGGTGGTCGATATCACCGGAAAAGGAACACCGGCGACTGTCTGAAACCTCACGTACGGTCGCCAACAATACACAACAGGTTTTATTTATTTAAAATTCAAAAAACCATACAAGCATATAGATTCTTGAGAAAAACATATAGCATATCAAATTCTCAAAAATATATAAAATGCAATACAGACAACTAGGCAGACATTAACAAGCTCTGATACCAAATGTAAGCAAAAATATACAATCATAATGCCTGTAATAATCTAACCTCATAGCTTGAAGAACGGTAGTTGATACCTTCATTGCATCATTGTCTCCAGAATGGTTAAAGTTTGTTGTTTGTTGTTTACCACTAGTCTCCTGATAGTAACTAAATGGTGTGATTCTGAGAGTATATCAGGAGCAGTGGGAGGACCTGCTTAAATAGCCTATGTGCCATCATTATAGTCTAAGTAACGGAAATCGTTACTTCCGTTTCAAACCACAACATAATGGCCATAAATGACTTCTTACTTGCACCACTTAATAGTGCTATAATGTATGGAAAATGGTTACAGCATATGAACTCAAGATGAAGAGCAAGGATGATGATGAGGATGATGAACCCAAAGCCACAGCCCTCATTGCAAACCAATCGTCCACTTTATAAAGGTTAGTAACTCTAACCAGTGATTTTTTAACTTATGAACAATTTTCTTTGTTTGTGAGAAAATTCAAAGTGTTTATGCGAAAGAACAACTATCAAGGAAGCGCTTCATCCTCAACTAAACGACATCATCAAAGCGAACGATCATTCGGATTAAAATGCAAAGCATCTGAAGAAGCCCAAAGTCTTTGCTACAACTATAGAAAACCTAGTCACTTCAAGGTTGAGTGTCCATATCCATTGGTGAGCAAGCACCATGAGAAAAGTGAGCACCGAACAGTAAACATGGAGGATATGAAAAGTGCTCTAGCTGAAACTGATGGAAGAAGGCTGAGAAGTGAACCAAAAAGTGATAGGCAAAGGAAGGCGCTAGTATCTTATGAAACCCAAGAAGTTAGTCGGAATGTCAAGCATCTCAAGTTCAAGTTGCAAAACCCAATCATCTAAGGATAAAGATGACTCATCTTCCAATTTGTCGAGGATGAAGGAGATGATGAAATATGCGTAATGACCAAGGTGGATGAGGTAAACTCCACCTCAACTTCTAATTCTGATAATAATGATAGTCATGTTGTATTTATTAATCATATGGATTTAGTATTGAAAGATTTGAAATTGATAAAGGATTTTAAAAATGTTAAAAACACTCATTCTAAACTTAAGGAGGAAAACAGACTTTTGGCTGAACATGAATTTTTCAAGGCCATAAGTGCCACAAATTCATAAATGACTCACAAATTAAGCTAATTTGAAATAATTCGATTTAAGGAATAGTGTAAATCAAGAGAAATTAGAGAGCACAACTTTCGTGAGGTAATTACAACTTTTACCAATTCATCCAAACTAATGGAAAAATCATAAATGTTCAAAAACTTCGGAGAAAAAGTGAAAATTAAACGAACTTCTATTACAATGTAGGATTTCTCCCGCTAGGATTTGAACTTATGACCTCCTATTTGAAAAAAACCGTACTTATACCACTTGACGATAAAGTTTTTAGTTTATATTAGAGAATTGATTATAATGATTTTCTCCTTTATGTTAGGAGAATATTGGAGTATAGACTGATTATATCACCTTCAAACCACTACAAAATTACTTGTCTCATTTGTTTTACTTGCACACAATTTTCACCATATCTACTCCCTCTTTTTCATTTGGCTTAATTTCTTGAAAATCTATTTTCCGCTACACAACTTTTTATTCTTGACTATATAGTTAAGTTGTAAACAACAACCTTTGCAAAGTGTTAAAAGTTTAACTTAGTCGAGTGAAAAATCTTTGATTTTCATTTTTAAAACTTAAGAATTTTTACTTTTATTTTAAAAAAAAAAGTGTATTCACATCCCCTCCACCTCTAGACTTTTTCTCAATCAAACCGAAACCAACAGGTTATGCCAAACAGGCCCCATAACTCAAAACATTAAAATATTTATTTTTTTCAATTTCTTTATTTAGATTTATTACATTTATCAATGACGTATTAAAATAGAGATTAAGCTGGGCCAAACTAAAAAATAAAAATCTTGACCTGGCCCACAAAAAAAAAAGACAAAACAAAAGGAAAAAAAAAACAAAACAAAACAAAAACTAACTTTGATTCTTCATTAGAGTTAGGCAAATTATACCGTGCACCACGGTGCACATAGCAATGTGCATCACATACGTAAACGACGTCGTTTTGAGCATTGCAAACTAACCGTTCCCTTTTTTTAGAAATCACATTTCCCGTTTTGGCCGGTCTATGTATTTATGTTAATATTCTGTGTATTCTAGGTAATCGTTCTGTGTATTCCACGCAATCATTCTGTGTATTCTAGGCAACCGTTCTGTGTATTCATGTTAGTAACACATGTTGTGATGTGTTTGTGCATTCGAATGTTTAGGATGATGAGTTCTGTGTATTTTGTGTCAATATGAGTTCGGCTTGACCAAACCAAAGAATAAAAATCTTAATTCGATGCAAACCACATAAGAAAAGTAAACAAAATTCTTCAATTTCTTTTATTTAAAATTATTATATTTATCAATTATGTAGTTATTTTTATTATAATATAAGTTACATTTTAAAATGTTTCAAAAATGTAATTTTAAAAATTATTGTATTTACTTCTTTTTAATATAATCATTATTAATCTTTATAACTGCTTTCAAAAAAAATTCTTTATAACTATTGTAATTTTTATTTATTAATTTTACATTAATAAAATAATTATTATTATCATCATTAAAATAATAAATATTTTATTAAAAATAATTTGTAATAGATTTATGTTCACATTTAAAAAATTGAACCAAAAAAAAAAATATTTTATAGTTTTCAACTAAAGAGAAAAATATTATCTTATGACTTTTACCTAAGCACCAAAAAGTGAAAATGTTTTCTAAAAAAATAATTTACTTTCATAAATCATTTTTCACAAAAAAAGAAAAAAAAGAAAAAAAAAATTTCCATTGAAGACCTTAGTCCAAAACAATATTAAAATTATGTAAGTGCATTTAACATATTAAGTAAGTTTGCATTAAAAAAAAAAACATATTAAGTAAGTTCAGTTAATAAATTATGTAAATATACATATATGTACTTATTACGATTAACGTATTATATATATGTATTACACTTTTTATTCATTTATAAATATATAATCAATTAATTACCAAAAATAATCTGAATACTGTTTTCGACCAAAGTCCACAATGTCCATAGTATAATTTGGCATTGTTGTGCATAATGCACGTGTATAAATATGTTACATTTACTTTCATACTCTCACTAGAGAGTGTTCCTTTCTTCCTCCCTTCGTCTAGGTCACTGCAAATCTGCAATGGAACAACCTTCTTCTTCTTCTTCTTCTTCTTCTTCTTCTTCTTCCGCTTCATACGGTAATTACGATGTTTTCTTGAGTTTTAGTGAAGACGAAGTTGGCAAGAACTTCGTTGACCATCTCTACAGTGCCTTGAAGCTAAGGGGGATTCATACCTTTAAAGATGACGATAAGCTTAAAACGGGGAAGTCCATTTCCCCAGCAATCGAAAACTCGTATATAGCCATCGTCATTTTCTCCCAGCACTACGCTGAGTCCACGAGGTGCTTGGAGGAACTAGTGAAGATCATGGAGTGTATGAAAGTGAACGGTCTTGTTGTTCCCATTTTCTATGACGTGGATCCATCTACGGTGAGGAAACAAAAGGGCAAGTTTGCAGAAGCCTTTGCTGAACACGAGATGAGGTTTGAGAAAGAAAAGGTGAAGAAATGGAGGGAAGTGCTGGAGGAGGTAGCCAATTTGTCAGGTCGAGAATTGAAGACTGAAAATGGGTACATCTTAAACTCTTTTATCTCATACTCAATTTCTCTTATTCACAATCCCTATATAAGTTTTATAGTAGTTAACGCCTTGTTAGCATTCGTTGTACGAGTAACCTCTTATAGCTTATCTCTTAATGATATTTTGTGGGTTAGAGTCACAATGTGGTGTACCAGATACATGCTTTGGGTAAGTTGCATGGTAGCTACGGTTATTACGGTAGTGAAAATGGTGGGAAAATGGCAATTTTACAGATAATTTTTGTGTGCCATGGATATGATTCATTGCTTTAGTTACATTTTCTTGATCAATTATGCAGCCATTATGTCTATGAAATAATTTAATATTTAATTTAAATTATTGTATTAAATAATGGTAATGGAAGTCTCATTAACTTCATATAAGTATATAACCTCCCTATAGTTGTTAATGGAGGAATTGTTTAAAGGAAATATATAAAAGCTAATTACTTCCCCATTTTGTTTAATGATGGAAAGTAGATTTCGTTTGTTGCCTATATAATCTGCGTTCATTAGTTGAGTTCATGAGAAGATTTTCTAGCTAGGCAAAAATTTTAAGTACCTTATTGAGAATTTTTAAAGGCATCCAAGTTTATTTAGCAAGCATCTTCTTAAACATTTTGATTTGTTTAACCTTAGTTGCTTTGTCAAGTGAAAATAAACATGTTTTGAAATGTATTCTACATATATATGTCTAAAGATAATGTTTCAAGTGTTCCCTGGTTGGTTATAAATTGAAGTTGCATGCTTATGTAGTTATGTTTATTAGAGGTCAATTTTTGAAGTTAGCCATTAGCAAGCTAAGTATCAACCCAAAAAACAAGACAGCATCTTCATTAATTTAATCTCTCTTTTATGAGTTGTTCTTGCCATTTGTGGTATATATAGGCATGAAGCAAAGTTCATCGAGAAAATTATTGAAGATATCTTTACTAAATTGGGCCATAAATTGCCAAGTGGTTATCCAAACCTCATTGGGGTGGAGCGTCCTATGCAGAAACTTTATTCATTGATAGGCCGGGGGTCTAGTGATGTTCGTTTTATTGGAATATTTGGGATGAGCGGGATTGGGAAGACAGCTATTGCAAGAGCTCTTTTTGACAATATCTCAAATGAATTTGAGGGTGCTAGTTTTATCCAAGAAGTTAGAGCTGAGATAGCAAACCACGGTTCAGCCAAAGGTTTGGCGAACTTGCAACAGAAGCTTCTCTCTGATATTCTTTCTGTTAAAAATTTGAAAATAAACAATGTCTTTGACGGAAAAATGATGATACAGCTAATGCTGCATTGCAAAAGAGTGCTTATTGTTCTTGATGATGTTGATCACAGGGATCAATTGGAATCATTGGCTGGAAACAGCTATTGGTTCGGTGCTGGAAGTAGAATCATCATAACAACAAAGGATAAGCACTTGCTCCTTAGCAACAACATTGAGTCTCTGAGATTGTATAAAATGAGTTTGCTACATGAAGGTGAAAGCTCTAAGCTCTTTAGGCAGCATGCCTTTAAGCAAGACCCGCCTCCCAAGGAATTTGAGGAGCTCGCTACTCAAGTGATACGTCATGCAGGTGGCCTTCCTTTGGCTCTTAAAGTTTCGGGTTCCTTCTTGTGTGGCAAAGATATTGCTGAATGGAGAAGTGAAGTAGCCCGACTTAAGGAAATCCCAAAAGATGATGATGAGATTACAAACAAACTTAAAGGAAGTTTCCTTAGTCTCAACGAAAATGCTCAAAAGATTTTCTTAGATATTGCATGCTTCTTTAATGGAAAGAAGAAAACATCCATAATAAGAAAACTTGAGAGTTTCAACTTCCATTATGTCATTGGTGTAAAGGTTCTCTTAGAGAAATGTCTGATAGTTGTTTGGGAAGGTCGTGTATATATGCATGAATTAATACAAAGAATGGGCAGGCATATTGTTGGACAAGAAGCTTCAGAGGATCCAAAAAGTTATAGCAGGTTGTGGGTGCCGGAGGATATTTCTCAACTACTGACAGGAAGTGAGGTGATCTTTCAAAAACAACGTAACAGATTAAGCATCCTTTAATTTGTTTTACTATTTACCATTACATTTTAGAATATTGTCTTCCTTTGAATTGTCAGGGTACAGATAAGATCGAAGGTATAGCACTCAACTACCAGCAGGCTGTAACAGACGTGAAAGTTAGTAGTCAAGCCTTCACAGGCATGAAAAATCTGAGGTTTCTCAAATTTCAGAATGCAAATGCTTCTCATGGCCCTTATTCTCTCCCTCACAATTTACGGTGGCTCGATTGGCATGGATATCCTTCAAAAAGCTTGCCTGTTAGCTTCAAGGGAGAAAGGCTTGTCTGTCTTAAAATGCAATATAGTCATGTCATACAACTTTGGAAGGGCTTGCAGGTTTATCTGATTAATTTTTATTTATCTTTCTTTTTTGCGTTCAGAGTGTCACATTCAATCAATCTTATTTCTCTTTTATGTCTCACTTCTATAGGTTTTGGACCATTTGAAGTCTATTAATCTTAGCCACTCTCAGAAACTAACTAGGACTCCAGATTTCAGAGGAATCCCAAATCTTGAAAGGTTGGTTCTCGAAGAGTGTATAAGTTTAACAGAGATCCATGGTTCTGTTGGATTTCTCAAGAAACTTGTTTTACTTAACCTAAAGAACTGTATAAATCTTAAGAAGCTTCCCAAGAGCATTTGTTTGGAAAAGCTTGAGACGCTGATCCTATCGGGTTGCTTAAAACTCAAAATTTTTCCAGAAATTACCGGTCCCATGGGTTGCCTGTTAGACGTATATGCTGAAGCTACTGCTTTAAGAGAGTTGCCATCTTCCATCGAGTTCCTCACATGCCTTAGATTAATAAATCTAAGTTATTGCAAGCATCTTACAAGCCTTCCAAGTAGCATTTGTGGATTGAAAGGTCTGAAAGTTCTCACTCTCTGTGGTTGTTCCAAGTTTGACAAATTTCCAGATGAATTGGGAGACATGGAATGTTTAGAAGAGCTCTACTGTGATGACACAGCCATCCAAGAACTACCGCCCTCCATTTCCAGTCTAAAGAAACTCAGCACCTTATCAATTCGTGGATGTAAACCTCTGGCTTCTCGAACACAGTATTGGTTCTTCCACCATTTGCTGTTGCCAGGAAGTTCTCAAGATACCAAGGCTTCTTCCTTACCTTCTCTGTCTGGTTTATCTTCATTGGTAGAATTAGATCTTAGTGATTGTAGTATGTTAAATGGGGGCATACCTTGTGATCTTGGAACCTTGTCCTCTTTGGTGCTATTGAATCTCAGCAACAACAAGTTTGGTAGCATCCCAGCTGAAGCCATCTCGCGCCTCCCTAAACTTGTGGAACTTTTTCTGGTTGGTTGCGAGGAGCTTGAAATTTTGCCACAGCTCCCATCAAGTCTAACAACT
The DNA here is from genome assembly GCF_003576645.1 of Ipomoea triloba. Taxonomy (NCBI): domain Eukaryota; kingdom Viridiplantae; phylum Streptophyta; class Magnoliopsida; order Solanales; family Convolvulaceae; genus Ipomoea; species Ipomoea triloba. The sequence continues at coordinate 26,813,260 of NC_044919.1, read as the reverse complement.
GTTTGTCTAGATGAATGCACGGCTCTTGAAGGAAGCATAGATTCACTTGCAAAATACAAGAATTTGAACAAGATTTCAATCACTAAATGTGATCAACTACTTGAGGATGAAGATAACAGTCAGATTATGATTGATTCAATGTGGCAACACCTGCTCAAGGTAAGTAACTCCTCCTATAAATCAATATTTAATTTGCTCCTTAGTACTTGTAGTATATACCTAGCTTAGTGGTGACTGATACAATCTAATCTTTGTGACACATACATACAGGGAGTATCTGTTGAAGATGATAATTTTTATATCTGTTTTCCTGGCACCAACATTCCTGAGTGGTTTACCTATAAGAACTGGGGGCCTTCAATTTTAGTGAACCTGCCTCAAAATTGGTACAACAACAAATTTTTAGGATTTGAACTATGTGTTGTTTCTGAGATGATAGATACTACAAAACCCCTGCATCATTTTAATATCGGTGTTAGATATGGGATTAATGCCAAGTGCAGTTTGATAACTCCAGATGGTGAAAAGGCATTTGTTGGAGGTGGGATTGGCTTTATGGGGATTAAACAATATATGGACTCTAACATCACTTGCCTGGGCTATTACTCATTTGAAAAATGGATGTTATACTTACGCGTTAATTGGGTTGGTAGTCCTAATGAATGGTGCCAATTTGAGGTTTCTTCGGAGGAAGGTTACTCCAAAAACATTGTACACAAAGGTTTTGGAGTGCGGCTTATTTATGAAGAAGATGATGTTAAACAGAGTGATGAAGCAGTGATGACCCAAAGCAGCTCCTCCCAATCCAGAGGCATCTCAAGATTCCTGATTTAATATAATTTGATAAATATATATGTAATTTCTTTCACTACTTAATTAACTTGGCTATATATATGCCTTTTATTTAATTTATTGAGCTCTTTAGTTTGCCACTGCTTGTGTATTCTTTGCTCCTTATTTTTTGAAATTGAGTTTGACTCCTGCTTCAGCTAGTTGATTTTCTCTACTCAGGGAAAGAGTTAATTCAATTTTTGGTCCTACATGATAGTCTATTTTTAGTCGTTTTTATTAGAACATTTATATTTGGTCCTAGTGTTATTGAACTATTTTGTATTTAACGATTTTGTTGATGGAGGACAAAAAATGGTTATGTCACAATAATACTAAGACCAAATGTGGATGCTCTGATAAAAAAGGTCTAAAAGTGGACTGTCACCTATAAATCTAAGATCAAAAATGGAAATTTAACGCTAATTGAATCAATTAGCCGGGATTAAAGTGATATGAAATTCATGTAACAAAGATTCGAGTTTTTTTAAGTGAGACAAAGAAATCGATGTGTTATACCCTCAAAATAGATAATGGGTGAATATGAAATTAATTTTTAAAATCTGGTTATAAAATTGGAAAAAAAGAGTTGCACAAAGACAAAATGATGTAGATCATCCAAAAGAGGGGAGCTACAAGGGAGTAGTTTTGCTTGTGGTATCCTCAAACAACACTGAAAGGCCATCCTCCCCAGTCCCGACCCATCAAGTCGGGGTTACATTGGCCAACCATGCCCATTAACGTTTGTGGCACCCGGTTGAGTTTGCACTTAGTGCCAAGCTCGGATAGAGCCTATGGATCCCTGGTTGACACCTTTGTGTTCACTTTTTTATGGCACCGAGTCCTAGGCTTGAAAATGTCTTATATTTCTAGATCGCAGTATTCGTTCTTCCTTCATTGGCTGTTGCCAGGAAGTTAGTTTTCAAGATACCAAGGATTCATCCTTACATTATCTATCTGGTTTATCTTCATTGGTACAATTAGATCTTATAGATATTGTAGTATGTTAGATGGGGGCATACCTTTTGATCTTGGAGCCTTGCCCTCTTTGGAACTATTGAATCTTAGCAACAAGTAGTTTGTTAGCATCCCAGCTGAAGCCACCTCGTGCCTCCCTCCCTAAACTTATGGAACTTCATCTGGTTTAATTTGTTGCGAGAGGCTTGAAACATTGCCACAGCTCCCTCCCATCAAGTCTAACAACTGTTTTATTAGATGAATGCACGGCTCTCAAAGATAAATGTCAACTGCTTTGCTTCAGGATGAAGGTAACAGTCAGATGGAGCAATGTGGCAACACCTGCTCAAGGTAACTTAATTGTATAAATCATTATTTAATTCGCTCCTTAATTATTACTTGTACATACATGAACTAGTAGTGACTGATATGATCTTTGTGACACATATATACATGGACTATCTGTTGTAGATGATGATTTTTGTATCTGTTTTCCTGCCAGCATGATTCCTGACTGGTTTACCTATAAGAACTCAATCGTTATATCGTGGACCAGAGCCCACAGTACCCTGGTCCAATACACAAAATTTAACTTTATAAGGTACAAAATTCATGTTCATAATACACATAAACACGATATAATGAACACGAATTATGTGCATTAATAACATTAATTCTATGTATGAATATTAATTCTGTGTATTATGTTAAGTGTTTACGTGTCCTCAACTATATAATTTTGTACTTTATGAAGTCAAATTCTGTATATTGGACCAGGATCCAAATATAAATTGCGTATAAGAACTGGGGACTTCAATTTTAGTGAACCTGCCTCAATTTTGTAGGATTTGCACTGTGTCAGCGGAATTTCTTTCACGTATTGTGATATTTGCTTTGAATTAGTGTTTGTATGTATGGCTTCTAGCTTTTTAATTTATTGAGCTCTTTGCCACTGCTTGTGTGTATTCTTTAATTTGCTCCCTTTTGTTTTCATGAAATTGAGTTTATTAGTTCCTGCTTCACCTTGTTGATTTTCTTTACTCATTGGAACTTAACGCTAATTGAATCAATTACTTAACATTAAACTCTTGGGTGATCTGAAACTCATTTACCAAAGAAATTTTGGGAAGTGATTGAAAATTCCCTTATAAATCATTTGAGGCAAAATGCTAAGCACGCCTACCTACTTTCATCACACACAAATATATATTTCCTTAAATAAAATATCACATCACAAAGATACAATTGTCTTGTCACATAAATGAATCACTAATTATAAATGATAAATATAGGAGTGTATAACGTAGTATATTAGACATAAACCTAAGTAATCAAAACATTTGTACGTGACAACTATTTGATGTTTCCTTGAAAAGTGTTATACATTGCAATATGCAAACATAACATCTCTTATCGTGAGAATATGCAAACTTCTTTAGTAAGCTATACATAAATGTACAATAACTACCCCAATTCAGTAATACTCACTAAGCTCAAGCGCTCTTTTCTTGCACAAAGGTAACCTCATACTCACCAATTCCTAGATAGACTCATCGAAAGGACTTAAAAATTGGGATGGTTAGGGATAGTAAATTGGTAAGTAAAAAGCCTTATAATTTGGTGCCTTTCTTGGAGAAAGGTTGCACTAAATTTTTACACCAAAATGGTGTTTTAGTACCTTTTTGGAGATGGTCTGTCTAAGAATAGTTGAGAAAGAGTGCGTAAGTTTAACAATCAACAAACCACCTTTCATGTGGTACTAGGATGTGATAATCCACCTTTTGAAAAGACGCCGAACACTTATGCAATAAGGGGCCTAGTTACTCCTTGGAAAATCATATAACTAGTCATTTTTAGTATGCTCATACTTCCAAAAATGCAATTGGAAACATCAAAGCAGAGCCAAGCAAACAAATTCAACATTTAATCAAGCGATAACCCACCTTTTGAAAAGACGTCCAATACTTGCACAATAGGAGCCTAGTTACTCAATGGATAATTACATTATTGGTGAAAGAATTTTTACTTTTTTTTTTTTTTTGGTATACTAAGATATGATACTCTACCCCTTCAAAAAAAAAGATATGATACTCTACCTTTTGAAAAGGCATCCAATACTTAGTAAGGGGCATAGTTACTCAATAGAGAGTCATACAAGTTACAATGAGTATGTTTTTCATCAAATAAACATGGTGTAAACCTTATTGAATGCACATTAAAAACCTCATTATATAAAGCAAAACCACCAAACAAACCAACAAACGAAAACATATGCACTCAACCAAAGAGTGAAAATAAAGACCATATGGATAAGTGGAGCTTAGCATGAAGAGGTTAATCAATAAAAATAAAGCTAAGGTCCAACTTAATTACACCTAAAGGATGAGATGAATATGGTGAGAAGTGGAATGATATAGGATAAAATATAGGTGTAACTAATGCCTTGAGCATTTCATGCTTGAGTGGTGAGTGAGTGAAAGGTGAGTCTCTAGAGCACTCAAGAGCAATGTTTTGGGCAAATAGAAAAATTCAACTACTTTTTTAGAGAAATATATACAAGGAAAAGCAAAATAAAGTAAACTAAATCATAATATGAGCAAATATGAGCAATTTTTTTTTCCAAGAGTCAAGAATAGACAAGCAAAAATATAGCTCAAAGTGTTTCCTCCCACTCAGACAAAAACATGGTCCCCGACGTTAGACAAGTTAGCAAAAACAACGATAAACTTAGCAATACTTAACTTTGATTATTATATGAAGCAAATTAAATATATTCTAAAATGTAATCAACTATGCTGCCTACATACAAGAGTTGAGGAAGATTTAAGGTTAAGGCAGTAGTGATAATTAAAAAACAAGAAGAACATATATTGGACAAAAGTCCCCTCTGTGACTGTAAGCTTGAGAGTGGCTATTTAAAGTGGAAAGAGCAACTTGAGTTGACAATTTGATAAAATAAGAAGCAGGGGTTTAAGAGGTCATAAATAAGTTGAAGGTAGTGAGGTCATAAACGCTAATGCAAAGCAAATATGATTAGTGAAAGATGTGTATGAAAATTGATCAGGAATCCAGAAATGCCTCTGGTGGGAGGCGAGAGAATTGAACATCATAACGAAAACAAGCTCTTTTCTTCTTTGCATACCATGATCCATCGAAGATTGCAGGAAATAATCCCATCTTCCCAACAGATTGAGACGAGCTGGAGCTGGAGCCAGAGCTAGTATGGATCATCATCACATCTTTATCACTCTCTTTAACATCATCCTCGTACACAAGCCGCATTCCAAAACCTGTATATACCATGGTGAGGTCATTACTATAAACCTCAATTTCACACCATTCATTAGGACTGTGAACCTCATGACTGTAGGATGCCCAAAACACATCAAATGACACAAAGGCCAGACAAGTGAGCTCACAGTCCGCATTCTGTTTAGTCCCCATATACCCAATCCTTAATCCATGATTTGTCTTACGGCCACTACCAGTTTTGAAGCTAAAATCCACGTCAATTCCATATGTTTTACTCAAACTACCATAACTCTCAGATGATGTAGTTTTTATCAAGTCAGAAACAGCACAGAATGCAAATCCCATAAATTTGTTATTGTACCAATTTTGAGGCAGGTCCACTGAAATTGAAGGTCCCCAGTTCTTGTAGGTAAACCACTCAGGAATCACAGTGCCCGGAAAACAGATGCAAACATCATCGTCTACCAAAGATAGTCCCTGTGCCACATAGAAAGATCATATCAGTTCAGTCACTATTAGTTTATGTGCACTGCAGTGGAAGAACACTAGAGCAGATAATATATAATTATTGTTGGGGGGAGCCGTTGAAGGGCCAAATCTAGCATCAGGTGGCTAGGGGATTGTTGGGCAGAGGAGGCCGGTGAAGGGCCAAGTCCAACACCCTGCCACTTGAAAAATGTGGTGGTATGAAGAAATAAATTTTTACCATCACTACTAGCTATAGCTTTTGGCATAGTGGTAACGCTTGATCCTAACAATTATACAAGTTACCTTGAGAAGGTGTTGCCATATTGCACCAATCATGTGACTGTAACGGGGATCCTCAAGTATTTGATCACATTTAGTGAACGAAACGCGGAACAACTTCGGGCATTTTGTAAATATATCTATGTTCCCTTTCAAGGCTGTGCATTCATCTGCATAAACCTGTTCTATACTTGATGGAAGCTCTGGCAAAGCTTCAAGCTTCTCACAGCCAGCCAGATGAAGTTCCCTAAGTCGATTGAGGTGCGAGATGGTTTCAGCTGGGATACTAATAAACTTGTTCTTGCCAAGATCTAAAACTTCCAAAGAAGACAAGGCTCCAAGATCAGAAGGAATGCCTCCATCTAACATACTGCAATCTCTAAGATCTAGTCTAGCCAATGAAGATAGACCAGATAGAGAAGGAAAGGGTGAAACTTTGGGATTGGTATCTTGAAAAGTTCCTGGTAGCAGCCAAGAAAGGAATAATGAACCCCGTGATCGAGAAGCCAGAGGTTTACATCCACGAAATGATAGGATCTTGAGCTTCTTTAGATGTGAAATGGAGGATGGTAGTTTCTGGATGGCTGTATAATCACAGTAGAGTTCTTCTAAACACTCCATTTGTCCCAATTCATCTGGTAACTTGTCGAACATTGAACAACCAGAGAGAACGAGAGTTTTCAGACTTTTCAATCTACAGATGCTACCTGGAAGACTTGCAAGATGTTTGCAATAGCTTAAATTTATCAAGCTAAGGCATGTTAGGTATTCAATTGATGATGGCAACTCTCTTAAAGCAGTAGCTTCTGCATATACTTCTACCAAGCAAGCCATATGACCTCCAATTTCTGGAAAATTTTCGAGTTTCAAACACCCTGAAAGGATCAGAGTCTCCAGCTTTTCTAAATGAATAATCTTTGGAAGCCTCTTTAGATTTATACAGTGCTTTAGGTTCAGTAAAACAAGGTTTCTCAAAAATCCAAGCGAAGCATGGATCTCTACCAAACTCGTACACTCTTCCAGTACCAATCTTTCGAGATTTGGTATTCCTGTGAAATCCGGAGTCCTAATTAGTTTTTGAGAATGGCTAAGATTGATGAACTTCAAATTTTCCAAAACCTGTAGAAGTGAAACATAAAAGAGAAATAAGAACCTTACATTATATGATTGAAAAGCAACAAAAATAAAATTTTAAAAAATGGAATAAATAAATAATGAATAATCAGATAAACCTTCAAGCCTCTCCAAAGTTGTATGACACGACTATATTGCATTTTAAGACCAACAAGCTTTTCTCCATCAAAACTAACAGGCAAATTTTTTGAAGGATATCCATGCCAATCAAGCCACCTTAACTCTCCGGGGAGAAAATTAGGAGCTTCAGAAGCATTTGCATTGTGAAATTTGAGTAGCCTGAGCTTGGTCATGTGTGTGAAGGCTCCACTACTAACTTTCACATCTGTTACAACCCTGAAGTTCAATGCTATACCTTCAATCTTATCAGTACCCTGCAAAATCCAGAGGAAAACAACCTCCTAAGCTAAATCAGAACTGTAGATACTAAATCAAAGAGACTTGATCTTCTGAATTTTCAGAAGAGCACTGCACTTACCTCATTTCCTGTGACTAGCTGACAAATATCCCGAGGTAGCCACAACCTACTATATCTTTTTAGATCATGTGAAGCTTCTTGGCGAACGATATGCCAACCCATTTCTCGTATCAATTGATGCATCAAAATGCGACCTTTTGAAACAGTTAGCAAACACTTCTCTGTGAGAACCTTTATACCAATGGCAGAGTGGAATTTGAAACTGTCAAGTATTCTTGTTATGGATGTTCTCTTCTTCCCATTAAAGAAGCATGCAATGTCTAAGAAAATCCTTTGATCAATTATGTTGAGACCATGGAAACTCAGTTTAAGCTTCTCTAAAATCTCATTTTCTGGGATTTCCTTAAGCCGCACCACTTCTCTTCTCCATTCAGCAATGTCTCGGCCATACAGGAAAGAACCCAAAACTTTAAGAGCCAAGGGAAGGCCACCTGCAAGGCGCACCACTTGACTAGCCAGCTCCTCAAATTCCTTGGTAGGGGGCTGCTTCTTAAAGGCATACTGCCTAAACAGCTGAGAGCCTTCACCTTTATCTAGCAGACTCATTTTATAGAGTCTCAGAGACTCAACATTATGGGTAATAAGCAAGTGCTTATTCTTTGTTGTTATGATGATTCTACTTCCATCTCCAAACCAATCAGGGTTTCCAGCCATGTACTCCAATTGATCCATGTGGTCAACATCATCAAGAACAATAAGCACTCTTTTGTGGCGAAGCCTTCGTTTTATCATATTGCTTCCTTCAAACACATTGTTTATTTTTAAATCTTTTATGGAAAGAACCTCAGACAGAAGTGTCTGTTGCAAGCGCTCTAAACCATATTTTGCTGACTGATCTCTAACCTCGTGAATAAAACTCGCACCTTCAAATTTAAGTGACATCTTGTCATAAATAACTCTTGCAATAGTTGTTTTTCCTATCCCGCTCATTCCATGTATTCCAACAAAACGAACATCTGTACCCCCCAAGCCTAACAATGAATATAACTTCTGCATACGACAATCCATTCCAACGAGGTTTGGAGCATCACTTTCCCCTGTCTGTTCCAATTTAGCCATGATATCTTCAACTATTTGCTGGATGCACTTGGCTTCATGCCTATATATACCATAAATGCCAAGTACAACTCATAAGCACGCAACTTCAAGTCATAAAAGTTCAAGAATTTTGTCAAAAACCTCCTAATATAGGTAGTAGAACCATTCAGAAAAAAGTAATTGGCTAACTTGTTTTCTTAGGTGTATGTAGCAAGAAATCAAGAAACTGGAGAAATGAAGAATTTAAAAAATAAAGACATGAAATGCCGGGGAAAAATGTAAACATGCAACATATAAGAGTATTGGCAAATTTCAATATTCATTTTTATCTACTAACTTTATAATTAAAATTAATATACTATAGAGGTGTATACCATATTTAAAAATAAAAAATGTATGGTATATAGGAGCGCAGCTTACGCAAGAATAAATATCCATGTTCCTTTTGATCCAATTTTATGTTTGTTTTTTCAATTATATTAAACCCAAAGGCATCTAGAAAATCACTTTAAAAATGGATAAGAAAGCTATTTTTATTAAGGGAAAATTACACTTCTCGTCCCTAAGTTACAGGATAATTTTAAGATTCATCCCTACTTGTTGTTCAAGTTCACTTTTCGTCTCTAAGTGTTAAAGTATAGTGTATAAACTATTAATAGTGTATAAACTATTAGTAGTGGAATCCTTATATTAAGGCTAGTGGAGCACTAGCATATATTAGGGCAGGATTTAGGGAGTCTTGTCTCTCCCTCTCTCCTATATATGTGTATCAGTTTATGCAGTGAAGAACAAACAGAAAACACAGAAATATATTAGCTTTTCTCCCCATTTTAGTTTCTTAACACTAAGCTATAATTAACGTGGCAAATTTTGTCCCTTTCCTAACAAAACATTAGGAACGAAATTAGCAATGTTTAGTATAGCTTAGGGACGAAAAGTAAGCACGGCCTGTTAGAAAAAAGGACAAAATTTGCACCGTTAATTATATCTTAGGGAGGATAAGTGAGCACGACTAAGAAATAGGGACGAATTATACAATTTAACCTATGACTTGAAAACAAAATATGCATTTTTCCCTTTTATTAAGGGAAATAGTCAAAAACATTTCAAGAAAGTTTCATGGGTTCCCAATATCAAAATCAAAATGTTAGTAAAATGTGAAAATTCTTGTTAAGAGTCTCTAAGTCAATGGACATATTGAAAAATTGAACTGAAAGGAATGCAAACTGCAGTTTTGAAAAGTTGACTTGCTCTAATCATAGCAAGATCCAAGACACTTAATTGAGCAATTTGTTCCTATCATTAAGACAAACCTTCAATCTGATCTGTAGTTTGGTATGAATTTTGACATGGAGAAATTGAAAAGGAGTTATGTATAGAGTTTAAGACATACCCATTTTCAGTGTTCTCCACATCCCATCCAGACAAATTGGCTACATCTCTCAGCACTTCCCTCCATCTCTTCACCTTTTCCCCTTCATTCTCAAACCTCTTTTCATGTCTTGCAAAAGCTTCTGCGAAACTGCCCTTTTGTTTCCTCACCGTTGATGGATCCACGCCATAGAAAATCGGAACAACCACCTGCTCATTCGCCTCCATGATCTTCACCAGTTCCTCCAAACACCATGTAGAATCAGCGTAGTGCTCCGAGAAGACAACAACAGCAATGGATGATTCTTCAATTGCCTTCTCAAGGACCGGTGAAGTGGACTTCTCCCTTTTGAGATTCTCGTCATCTTTGAAAGTGTAAATCCCTCTTTGTTCTAAAGAGGTATAAAGATGGTCTACAAAGTTCTTGCGGACGTCTTCCTCTCTAAAGCTCAAGAAAACATCATAATAAGATGAACTGGCAAAAGAAGATTGTTCCATTGCAATAAAGTAGAGGGATCGGATGAAGAAAGGAAAACTCTGTAGTCCGTAGGATGCAAGTCAATGTACTATATATGCACAACCAATGAATCTTAATCTACAATAATGCATCTGTACAAGAGAGGAGACCATTTTCCTGATTTTTTTAGCATTATCATCGGAGTAGTTACCTTATAAAGAACCATCAAACAAAGACACTGCCGGCCAAACTTTAGGAAAATATATAGAAAAATAAAGTTCTCATTTATGTATAAAGAAATACAAGTGTATGGGTGGCCACCATGTGCTTCTATTTGGTACTCCATAATAGTTTAAGCTAAAAGCTAATTGAAAAAAAAAAAAAAAAAAAAAAAAAAAAACCTACTGTTATCAAAGCATTCATTTCAATTTGATTATATTAAAATATACAAAGCAATATACGTCAAAGGAATTGAAAGATAATGACAATGTTTATTACTGAAGAAGATGATTCTTAAATACAAAGCTATGTCAAATTTATAGAACTCCAACATAGCAAATGATTTTGCTAATCAACGGGAGGAAACAAATCCCTATAAGAAAAACTACAAAGATTATAACTAAGCAATACAGAAGAACAATTTTACCAGTACTGCAGCCCAGGCTTGAAATTTAGCCTCAGAAGATGATCTCGAAAGGGTTACTTGTTTTTCTGAACTTTCATGAAACCAAAAAGGCAAATAGACCATCTCGAGATTATTGTCCATGAGGCGGCGGATCGGGTGGAGGTGAAAATGTAATACTTAGACAATTTTCAACATCTCAAAAACCCTCCAAACATACCGCTTTTGCCGCATCGCTGCCATCCTCGTCCACAACCTCGCCGCTTCCACGACGTTTCCCAGTCGCTGCCGCTGCCTCGACGTCTTCCTCCATCGCCGCCGTCTCACTTTGTTCAATCAATGTGCGTTGGATTCTAGGGTTCTCACGGCTGCCGCCGAGCTTCGGTACTTCCCTTGTCCTTCTCTTTATGCATTTATGTACGCCGATGGATTTATATCGTTACGCGGTCTCGTGATTTTCCCTTTGAAGTTAAAGCAGACTGACAGAAGACTAGAAGCTGATGCCATGTTAGTAACTTAGTACGGGAAATGACGTAAGTGCAACATTCTATTGACAAAAATGTGATAGAATCTAATAATTAATAAAAATGTGAAAATCTCAGTTCATGACGTTCTTTGTTTGCGTATTTAGGAACTAAATTTTTTACATTTTTGTCAATTATTAAATTCATTCATATTTTTATCAATAGAATACCATGCACTTATATTTCTATTATTTCCCTAACTTAGTATGCTACTTTCTCCAAAAAAAACAGTGACACCAAGAAAAAATAATCGAGAGAAGTACTCTTCTGAGTTCTGAAGTAGTACTCACTTTCAAACAAAAGTAGTACTCATTAGTTGGATTTTTTTCTCTAATTTTTCGTAAATCTCACTATCTACCTCAATATTTACTATCTCACTCAAACTTAAAAATCTTTCTTTCCATACGATTAAGTTTTTTTTTTAAATTTTTTTGTGAACATACCAATTTACCTAAATCATTTATAATTATTTTTTTTTACTTATTATCAGTATAAAAATTAAAATTATTAATTATTAATATTTATATTTATATTAAACATGTTCAAATTTAATTTAATTAATAATTATAAATTTAATAACAATATTAAATTTAAAAATTAAAAAAATTGACTGCATAAATTTTTAAAATTTCATGTTATAAATTAAAAAAATTAAAAATGTTTTTAAAAACAACAAAAAAAAAATAGTTGGTTGTTACATGCTTTAAAAAAGGTTTTTAATTCAGAGTGGTTGTCAGTTAGCGATCATTTTGAACATGAAACGCGTCTACTAGGCGCAGCATGAAAGCCACATGTTGTTTCTTCTTTTTTTTTTCTCTAACAAAAAATGATACCTTGCAGGAAAACAAATCAGCAAAAATCCCATCCCGAATGTGTAAAAAATATAAATTTCACCTTAGTTTTTTCACCAGCAAAGTCATGATAAAAACCGAATGTGAAAAGCACAGTACTTGTTCTTGTCTGGTCCTTCGAGTACCGGTTCGGGTGGATGGACCAGGTTGCATTGCTCGGCATATTGCAAGACCTCCACTAGGGATTTGGTTAACAGGGTGAATCGCGGTCCATCATCCGGTCGCCCACGTTGCTTAAAGCGTTGTCGATCTTTCCTCGAGTCGTGACCTCTATCTCGACCAACCGGTTGCTCTTATCGTCTCTTCGCCATGTAAGCCTCCGTAGCGTCCGTATGGTGCCTGGCCCCGAGTAATCGCCTCTTCGTAAGTTTTGAGGGGATGGACGACGAGATCATAGTAAAGTGGCCCAAAACGGAGCGACGTGAGGATAACGTGAATTGTCGCCTGGTTTTCCATTGGTTCAACCTAGTCAATCTCACGATCCCATTTGTGCAAGAAAGCAGACAGGGTCTCCCCCGGATCCTACTTGACTCCATTGAGATAGATGTAGAACTTCTTTTTCGATCTGCTAACTACTCATAATTTTATTTGAGACTTTTACAATTATTACTTATCTTTCTAATTTCTTCCTTAATTTCACCATATCGCACAAGTAAAATACTACGTAGTAATAATGTTTTTAGATTTAGAAGTTAATCATACTTAACTTAAAGAGGGGCTCAAAAAAATAAAATATTATTTACATGTGGGGAAAAGTATGAAATATGAAACTTTAGGGTATAATAATGTGATTTATACATGCACTGCACTTCAACGAACAAAGAATTCGTTGGCCGGAAAATCGATTCAGCCCCTTCCGTACTACATGGTGGCTGCCCTGTATCTGAGGTCTGAGGAAGGAGAAGAGCTATCTTCAGAGAACTGACCAAACCAAATGGAAATCTCAAACTTGTACTATAAAGGGCTTCTAAGGTATTTCTCAAACCCAAATCTTTTCTCTCTCTACACTTCCTCTCCTTTTTCCAAAACCCTTAAACCCTCTTCAAATCCATTCCGGACAAGCCGTCATACAAAAACAATCTGCAACTTTGATCTCGATCTACTCAACAATGAGCCTTCTTCGTGCAGTTATTCATCTGAGATGCTTTCAAAATGCAATCTTGATTTACACTCGTTTCTCAATAAGCCCACTGTTTTAAGTTCTTCATCTCGACCGCCTTCAAATTGCAATGTTGATTCATACCCATTTCTCAAAAACCCTTCTTTGTTCAGCTCTTCGTATTCTCTTTTGTCAGTTTCTAATTTTTATTTTGATTCATACCCCCTTCACAATAGACAATCTATCAGTTCACCCACTACTACCTGTTGGTTTTATAATTCAAGTTGTATAGGTCTATCTAGATGCTTTTCTGTTCAGCGTCATGACGGAACTATGATTCATAACAAGAGTAGAGAGAGTGAGAATTTGAAGATAGCTAAAAGTGGAGAATCCAGAAGAAACAGCAAAAATATTAGTTATCCTGCATTTGATGAGGTTACAAAAATTATTGAATTCATTAGGAGTGATGGAGAAGATTTAAGGTCTAAATTGAGTTCTGTGGCTCCTGCACTTGATTCTAGGCCAATTATTAGGGATACTTTTAAGGTATTAAATCAGCTTAGAATATCTGGATTGATGTTTTTCAGAATCCTTCTGGAGATGAATCCTAAGTTGAGTAAAAGTGGTGATGTTTGTAGTATGATTATTAACAATTGTGGATGGTTGGGTGATTATGAAGTAATGCTTTCTTTGTTGGAGGAGTTTAAATTGGAAAACATATGCCTCACCCAAATGGCATTTGAGTTTTTACCTGTATTTAACCCAAGTAAGAATTCTGTGATGGAATCTACAAGAAGAGTGGTTGATGTGTTAAATAAGGTTGGGGGATCATGTCGTAACTCTGGAATTACTGCATTGATTGAGAAGTTTTGTTCTTTGAACTCATTTCAAATGGCTAAATTTGTAATACAAATCACAGAAATGTCAGTGAGTCGATACAATATTTTGATTCGGGCTAGGTGTAAACGAGGTCAAATTGAAGAAGCACGGGCTATAATTCAAGAGATGGTGGAACTTGGTTTTCTCCCTGATGCAACGTCTTACAACTATCTGCTTGCATATTTGTGTAAGAACAACAGGATGGATGAAGCATGTAATGTGCTCAATGAAATGAAAGAAAAGGGGTTTCATCCAAATGCAATAACGTTTGAAGCTCTAATATTTCACTCATCCATTCGAGGCCAGTTGGATGTTGCTGCCCGATATCTGGACTGGATGGTAATGGGGAATATTGAACCTCGGCGTGCTACTCATTCAGCATTTCTGAAGGCTTTGTTCCAGACAAATCAACGTGAGAAAGCATACAAATATGTAAACTATTTGAGTGCCAAGTTTAATACCTCAAGCAATATGCTTTACAACTTGCTTGCAGAACTTCATCTAAAAAATGGAGATCCTATGACTGCCAAGAACATCATTAATGAAATGATGGAGAAGGATTTAATGCCAAATTCCTCTATTTATTTTCAATGTGAAGCAACTAGCAAAGAGTGACAGGGAAGGTTTAGCTACTGCTCTTTTTTTTTTTTTCCTTAATTATTATCATATAGTATTTCATAAGAACAAGCTTTGCTTTTATTGCAGAAGAGTTGATTCCTGACCATTATCTATTAGTGCATAGTTTTGTGTTTCCTTTAGATTGTATACTTTTTTTTTTTTTTTTTTTGAAAAGACTTTAGATTGTATACTTAGTTCAATTTCACATTTGCTATAAACCACTAATCAAATCTAGATCTCCTAGGTAGGCAAACCATCTTTTGTTCTGTGTGTGATGACTTTTGTTGGGAAATCATGTTAATTAGTTCCAGCATTTCCATTCCTCACCTCAATGTAGCATGTGTTCTGAAAGGAAACAAAGGCACCCTGATCTTGAAGTCTTTTTGCATGCCATGCTATCCTTGATTTGATATTTCTTATTATGTCATTAGTTTAATTTTGATGCTTGTACCATATTCTGTTTTTACATAGTTTTCAATGGATGCCACAGAGGGTAGAGCTGCTTGCCTGCTTCTAGGCCTTCCTTAGTGAGAGATTTTCTCCGCCCATTCGTGCTCTTGATTTTACATGTAATATGAAATTTTGGTGTTCTAATATAGCTTTTCCATGTGTTTGTGTTGTCACATTCAAAATGCAATGGCACACAGTATTTGCTTTATGATTGCGTGATGTTAAAACAGCCAAGTGTTTTTTTTTGGGGATTTTAGAAATATTTTATTTTCAGGATCATGGTGATCTCTGAATAAGCTTCAAAGCTTTCCAGGATTGCCAAGTGGATTTTTCTATACACTATTTTAGGGTTTGTTTTAAGCATTAGTAGTTGCTTCATTATCGGTCCACACTTGTATAGTCTTTATAGAATTTAAGTATTATTGGTTTGTTCTGCATATGTGTTATCCATGACAAGAGCAGTGATACAGGAATGTTTTTACAGGCTTGTTATGCTTGTCAATTTACAGAACTCTTTTTGTCCCCTTGACAAATATAATGTTGCATTGTTGTGGTCAGTGCTGATACTTTTTATTATTTTTTACAGAAGATTTTTATTTTTATTTTGCTGTGGGTATATGTGAATGTTGCTCACTCGTATAAATGTAAGAAAAGCTGCGAAAATGGAGGAAAAATTGGCACCTTTGACGTGCACATTCAAGTGGGCAAGAATATTGTTGTTCCCAAAAGGTTGAATTCTAAACCCAAGAGCCTGGCCTGATAGAGCATTTTGGAGGATGTAAATCATGGTAACTCAGCCACACTGCCGCTAGTGAGACTTGATCCCGGATCATTGTTCTCATACTTTACTCCTGTTACTAACTGAACTGTCCATGCAGGCAATTGGACAACAACATAATTGTTCATGTAGTTGATTTGGTAATCACAAGGTTTTAAGTTGATCTCTCAATGGGAGTTGTCTATTAGTTTTCTTAGTTTAAACTAGACAACTATAGACTCACATTTTGGAAGTAGCTGTGGGTTTTTGGGTTTTCCTAGAAATTAAAGTAGGCATAGCTTACACCATTTAGTTATCTGAAATGATACTACCTAAGAGCATCCTTATCAATGGAGTTTATTTACGGTTTTTGAAAAGTTTTTGTAAGTGTGATTAGGATAGAGAAAATGGAAGGGGGGAAAAAACCAAAACAAAAGAAATTTGAAAAAAAAATAAATTAATAAAGGTGCGCCTGACGCGCCCACTGGGCGCATTAGTTGCCTCCCACACGATTTTTTATGTCATTTCTTCATCTGCTATGGAACACACTTTTCTGCCAATAACTCTTCTCTTACAGGAGAAGCTCAATTTTATCACTCCAACTCTCTCTCTCATTCATGTGGGCTGCATTTGACATTATCCCCTTAATCACCATTGATGGTGATGCTCTAAAACGATGAGTTGAAAAAATAGCATATCTCGGCAAAATTAAAAACTGTAGACTCACTTTTTGGTAGTAGTTATGGATTTATCTGTAAATCAAAGTAGACATGCAAGTGATAGCTCACACTGTTTAGTTATATATATGAAATGATACTACCTAAAAAGAGTTGAAAAAAGAGCATATTTTGACAAAATTTGGCAAAATTATAATCTCGAGGCTTACCCAATTCTACACATAAGAGGCTTACACTCTAAAAAAGCGGGTTTAATAATTTCTTAAAAAAATGATTAAACTCATTATCTTGTTAGGTTAGTGAGTAAAATTGAAAAAGAGAACAAATCTAATACTACTCCATACATAATGCAGAAGTCAATACTCAATAGTAGCTTATCACTATAGGTTATATGAAATCAATCAATAATCATTAATCAATTGGTATACTATGTAACATAGTCTTAGTATTCAAAAAAAAAAAAAAAATGTAACATAGTCTTGATAAACATTGTTCACAAACAAGATGAACACATACTTGAAAAACATGAAACAGTGATCATTACATTTCTTTGAGGTTTATACATTTGTTTTATCTCTGCAGTGGCTCTAGGGACATGTCCTGCGGGCTTAGAATTAATCTGACGAAGTTTGGATCACCTAACTTTATAATAATAATAATAATAATAATAATAATAATAATAATAAACCCTTTATGCCAATTTTTGGTATATATAGGGTTTAGCATTGAATTGAACAATGGTGTAATGGGGCCATGGAGGTGGACAATGCATTATTGCATCTTATGGCGTTACATTAATTCAATTCACATAAGAATCCATGTCTATTTACAGTTTCTGATGTGAGATTAAGGTTGCTTTCCACATAACCAATTTGACTTGTGAACACACCTTATCTGTTGAATGTGATGGGTAATTGGGGTCTGATTATCGCCCCAGGCCCCATTATCATTTTGGGTTCCACCATTTTTCGTTGCGTCTAAAAATTGACTAGATCAGATTTCACACTTAGATTTTTAAAGTTATGGAAAAAGTTTCTTGTGAACTAGACGTATACCATACACGAAGAATATAGATGATGTAATAAACTAATAAGTTAAAATCTAAAAAGATTTTGTCATTTAAATAAAAAATTAGGTCATTAATAGTAAACACCGACCGCGGAATGTGAATATTAAATAATTTAAGATCAACGATTTTAGAATTAGAAGTAGATAATTAATTGAGTTGAAAGAGACATTATTTGTCAATCTTGGTTATGAAACACCTACCATAATTTTTTGTTGCGACCATTACTCGGCAAATTATACTCCCAACCCTCAAAGTGAGGGGCTCCTTGTGCGTAGTAAGCAAAGATCTAACCTCGCCTTTATGTTCAACTGAATTACCATTATTTACATCCTCCCAGATGCTCTGTCACGCCCTTTTGAAAAGAAAAATTATACTCCCAACCCTAATCAGTTACACAAGGAAATAATCATTAATCACAACAATTTAAAATGTATACTGTAGCTACATCACCTATATGCTTTTGTAGGCCATACAAAAGACTGAACTGGACCAAAATAATAGTACTAATAGTAATAACTTCAAATCATAGTACTATAAAAACCCAAAAATCATAGTACTACAAATTTAAGGCACTCAATTTATATTGATTGTCTATATATAGCGAATACATGCATTGATTAAAAAGTTTGCTTGGAATTATAAAGGTTATATATTTGCTTGGAATTATAAGGGTTATATATATATATATATATATATATATATATATATATAAAATTTTAACGTCTATCGAAATTTAAAATAGAAATTTTTAATCTATCCCTATAAAAGATTATGAATATTGAAAGTTAAGGTATTTGTATTATTTGTATTTGTCGTTAACAAGTTTCAGTAGTAGGTTTAATTTCATAGTGCAAAGAAAAATATTCCAATAAATATATAGGCAGTTTTTTCTTTTAAATTAATTTATTTAAATTCTCTCTCTTTTACATACGCATCCAACATCTTTGAAACTGTAAAATTAATCTGGACTAAGCTCAATCATACCTGATAGGGAATACGGAGTATATCCCAATATGCTGACCTATATGCCAATCATTATTGCATGGACCATGGTCCACACAGCTGTGTGGACCAAAAATAAAAAGTACATTATTTTTGTACTGAAGGTACATTATTTTTGTACTGTAGGTACATTATTTTAGGGTACATTATTTTTGTACTGAAGGTACATTATTTGATATATACTATCAAATAACGTACCTACAGTACAACAATAATGTACCTTCAGTACAAAAATAATGTACTTTTTATTTTTGGTCCACACAGCTGTGTGGACCATGATCCATGCAATAATTAAGGATCTGACCATATTTGACTAGCCATACAGCGATAATCCTTTCCCGACTTAATCTGACCTCATGAGAATATTGATCGACCCAACCTAAAGATTGTGGCCTTTATTAGCTTAATAAGCTCTTGTTCTCACTCTTTTGTGCTCGGTCCCAAGCTCCGGAGATAAGCCCTTAAAGACATGCGCTGTCAGTAACGCATGAACCAATCAAGCTCGATGACTATTGGTCTATCAGATATTCTATTGCACATGGACACCTCCTCTTGAACCCTCGACCCGCAGAGTGCATGAAGAAAATGTGGTGCACATGCCGGCCCCCGACAAGTACAGTCTCCTCCACCCCC